>NW_018408651.1:690572-806221 GCF_002113885.1 Mizuhopecten yessoensis
AAAATAAATAACGTTTGCCGAAACAAACAACCGTCACCGAAATAAACAGAGGTCGGAAATTAACCCACGATAATGGCGGACCGTGGCACACCACCGGCACACGTGGAGTAAAATAACCGGCCGTAAAAGGCACAAAAATAATTTTCAACAACAATTAGTTATATCAACAAGGGCAGATGGGTAAAAGGCACACAAACTGCGCAAAAATATGAGTTGACACTCAAACCAAACCGACAAAACAGAGTTTTGAAATGGAACAAGCTCCGGGCGTCAGCAGGCCGCAGGGGCCATAAAAGGAAGAGGAAGGGAGATCACTCCGTGGCTCTGTCATCGAGATATAGGTTACGTCACGGTAGGGAGGTAGGGATATTTGAATCTTTTGTTTTTGGGCTACAAAGATGGGTGGATGTATTGTATATGCATACTAAAGTTATGGTTATTATTACTGAAATGAAAATAGCATACGCAATTGTATTGATACTGAATTGTGGAATACAATTGAAGTCTTTGTTAAAATTTCGAAGTATTAATTTGTTTGCCAATCAGCACACGACAACACGCCGTTTCAACTACTGAACGAATTTGTGTGGACTGTCGATAAGGCGGGATTGTTAATTTTTTGAAATATCAGGTGTAACTTAAAAAAGATCATAAGAGGCAGAGAAAACGTAAATATAAGTATTGAACTATTTTTGTATGGTATTTATGATCTATTTGAATGACATATGTTTGCAAGCAAACAAATCATAATGCGCTAGTGCGCATTAATGTTGCTTGCTTGCAAAGCTGTGTCATTCAAATAGATCATATATTTATGATCTATTTGAATGACACAAACACAAACAGTTCAATGCTTAAGTAACGACTATACCTGCTAGCATATCCTTGTTTACTGACCTGGCTCTTCAGTTATAAAATGTTCACATACAAACCGATGCGTACCTTGTCTTGTTGTTTAGCACCGTAAAGCTACAGAACAATTTTGGTGTCTTTATTTTCCTATTTGTGGTCGTCTTCTTCAAAAGTGAGATCTCATTATTAGGAGACAAATGAGTTTCCTCTGTTTGCAAACAGGAATAGCAATGTAATAACTATGTATAACTATGAAACGACGGTTTGATATTTTGACAATTTGGGACCGGGCCGCCCCCAAGGGGTGAGGGGCGGGGATAAAAGGGGTCAAAATGGCTTAAATTAAGAATCTTATCCAGACCAAATTATGCTGGAAACAAATAATCTACATAGATAAAAGGACTTAAAGCACTATATCCCCTGGGGATTGGATGAAGTTTACTATAGTTTTATAGAAAAAGGATACTTTTTGGTATATTTGGTTCATTTCCAATTGCAAATCATTGATTTGACAGTTTGATACATGTTCTATGACAGTTTGGGCTTAGGCCGTCTCGGAATTCTTCTCCAGACTCAGATATGGCTTTGTTGACTTAAGTACTATCCCTGGACAAGCAATGTCTTGACACATGCACAGAAGCAAAATTATTATTTCAAGTAGAATAAACTGGAAAAGATTAAAAATAGCGGCGTACACATCCAAAATGATGTAGGCAACTTTTTTTTTTTTTACCGTTTAGTGTAATTATGTTTATGTAATTTATGTTCAGTATAAAAAGATGGAAAGCTTCCAAATGGCATATTGCAATACACAAAAAATCTTTATTGTTGAATCAAATAGGACAGCTGTTTTCTTTTCTTTCTTACCGGCTTTGTTAGTGATGTCACAAAATGACACTAACGCGTGCTCCCTCATCACCTTGATGTCGGTCTATGGTGGCAATGGTTCACATCCCATGATCTGAACGCGGGATGATGTGTTTGTGTAATTGACCATTCTTCCCCGGAATCACGTTCGCCTTTACCAGGCAATCAGTGTGACGTGTGATAATCAGCTTCGTTAATGCCGTATCGGCGCAGCTCATTACAAAACAGATACCTTGGTATTCCCTTCAAAGATCAATACGTTTTTTATTCAAGCGTTAAATTAATAATAACACGAATCACTGGTTCGCTTTAGCTCCAAACAACGTAGCATTTATAACGGCACAGCAAATGTGCTGGAACGATTGAGGAATCCGTTTTTTAAGTCAAAGTAAGTTACATTTAATGACACAATCTGCTGTTCGTCGTCTGCCAGCCAAATACACTCCGAAGCGTTGTTGTATTCTGTTACTACAGACTATTTGTAAAGCAGTATCTCAAATAGTAAAGGAAGACTTATATGTTTATATTTCCGAAAGTCAATATTGAACTTGATATTGAACTTGAAGAAAATATCAGCGATTGACATTCATTACAGCCTGATTCACAATACGATTGTTACACAAAATAGCTATAATGTTTTACAGCTCTGTCGCAAAAATCCGTAACCTACCATTAAATAGGAAGTACACAATGTACGCAACGGGGTTCCTCGACAGATATGGCGATTTTTTTTTCATAATAAATGTAATAAATCGTACATAGTCAGAAAACCTGTATATTGTTATAGGGAGTAGCTATTGTTAATCAACAGGAATGATGTTTGACATCCAAGCGTAATTTTAGTCACCGCTTTCTTTATGTCAAAAGGAAAATCCTGAGAAGTTTACAATATTTAATGATGTTAACAAACGTTTTCGAACATGAAGTGCTTTGTCGTTGAAGCATATCCACCATTTAGTTAGCAGTTTCTCCAATTATTACATTACAATTGTAACAAGCAGCTACTGAATTATGTGTTTTGAAAAGCATTCAGCCTTAAGTAATATTTCAAAGCACGCGTATGCGCTATTGTCCAGGATTACATTACATATATAGAACTTTACCGTTAATTCCAGTTACTGAATTATGAGCTATGAATTATGAAGTTAATTTATTACAGAAGCGTTCAAACGACTTGAAGGTTATTACAAAAATAAGTAAGTTTGCATCATTTCCAGCTAGTGAATTATGAGCGTATGGTAAATAAAACAGGGGAAAAAAGAGACACAAATTACAATAGTACATAATATGTCTAAAAATATGTACGGGAAGATGTCCACACAATCAGTTCCGTCATAACAAGATCAGAAACACAAAATAAACAAGAAAAACTGAGTGATAACGATAAGCCAATTTAGCACTGACTACGTTCATAAGACAAAGTTGCTAGGCAGGTGTAATTACCCAAGTAGTTATTGGTAAATGACACATGCTGACAATGACATTACGATGCCTAATACCGCCACTAAAGGACAATCAGGAAACAGAAAATCATATCATAATTACTCAAGGATATTAAATTAAACACCATATGAAATTCCTTGCAACGGAATAATCAATAAGAAATGTGGTGGTGTTTTCAATGGTTGTAAGCTCACATTTTAAAAATCTATGACAATCATGAACACTAGGAATCGGCCCGATTTTGCAGCAGCGACAATTACAACCATGATAATGATTTAACTTACGCAGGCCTTGTTACTATTCGTTAAAAAAAGACTTATAGTTTACATTAACCGTAAACATTTGATCGGATTCAAAAAGCAGAAGTTAAATGTAGAAGACTGATTTGAAACCAAACGTTGTCAGGGATATACAGAAATGAGGGAGTTGATATCTTATCAGAAAGTAAGCAGATTATACCAAAAACGAAGGGATGAGGATATATAAAAACAAAGGTGATGTGGGTTTATTAAAACAGAGGTGATGGGGGTTTATTAAAACAGAGGTGATGTGGGTTTATTAAAACAGAGGTGATGGGGGTTTATTAAAACAGACAGAGTGGAGTGGCTTGCTAAACGGAAGGGATTGAGGTGATACCAAAACAGGCGAGATGATGGATACCTTTGGATAGGGAAGTGATGGAAGGTTTATCAGAACAGAAAGGAAAAAAGTATAGATTCTAGATCAAACCCAGCTAGTTAATCAAGGAACTTTTGATAATACTAAGTCGAACTTAGTACGAAAGGATTATTTTTATCAGTTCACACTCATTTCCATTGTTTGACGATCAGGATTGATAGTTTTCGCTACAATGAAAGTTTCTCCTTTGTCACCGGCGTGGTCAAGTCCAATACTGTTTCCTAAGGAAGATTAACAGTGGTGGTCACACTGTATGTCGCTCCGTTGTGTATATGGTCATTGTGGTGTTCCCCGACTATTATCAGTGATTCGGAATGGAGCAATTCTTCGGATTGGCATTAGATAAATGAAGTCGTTTCAGTTAAATGTTTGACTTGTTGTATTGGTCGAAAGATTCAATGCATACGTACATGTACCTAGAGACGGGCCATCGAACAGTATTCATAAGATGTCGTCGAAACATTCCGCATTGGGCAGCACTCTTATTTGTCTCGCACTCCCGCTAAGCGAAAATGTAGAAATTAGCCCTGGTCCCGCAAATATGACTTACTATTTTCAAAATATTAGGAGAGTTCTTAATACATTGGACCTACTAAACTCAAAAATCTGTCCTTCAGAATACGACATAATAGCTTTAACAGAAACTTGGCTCCACGAAAATGTACTAAATATTGAACTGTTCGAACAGATTCCTCATATTTCAATCTTGTTTCGGAATGATAGAAATTCTACAAACTCAACTAAAGCCAAAGGCAGGGGTGTCTCTTGGCCTTAAACACGAAGCCGTATTGTGCGCATCAACCAGAATTCCAGGCGGACTTCGAGGGAGTTTGGGTTGAGATCATTTCTAACAAACACAAACTGTATGTGTGTTGTGTTTTCCCCCAAATTGTGATGTTACTTATTTAAATGAATTCCACAAATCTATCGAAAACGTGTTCGATGCTATGGACATAGCAATGTACTGATTCTCGGCGATTTTAATCTACCTGCTATCATGTGGACAAAGTCATCAACGGGATTCCATCTAGAGGCCTAGTATACCAAAGACGACATCCGTTACGTGTCTGTTCTAATTTCGCTCAGTGAACACTTACTCAACCAGTTTGTATCGGACCAACCAGGCATGACAGGATTTTGGACTGGGTATTGAGTTCTATTGAAACATTGGAAAGAAAGAGGCCGGGAGCGGACTGTCGACCGAGTGAAAGTGTCAGACAGGCACAAGGTAGACACCAGAGTTCATGGTCTGGAAAATGTGTCCTGGATTTGTGGACGCGTGCTAATTTTAGCCTGGACTTCTTATATGAAATTTAATTTACGAACATAAATGATAGAAGGGAGGATTACAATACAATAGTGGAATGTAGCATAGCCATAAATGTGAAAGTCGAGAGTATTATGAAACCTGGCCAGGTGGTTGCGAATGAGTATGAGTGCTTATATATATAAGGATTGGGTTGGTGAAAGTGTCTGGATGAAAGCTTGAATGAAAGGGTTATAAGAAAGTTATCTCATATATCTACCGTGGATGTTCGACGGATGTGTTACCGCTGCTATTGGGACTCTGTGTTGTTATCCGGGCTCTTACTCTTTCTAACTTCCTTCCTTACTTTAGTAACCGGTGTTTTCATTGGATAACCCATCCTCTCTGGTAAAACCTTTCTGATTGGCTACCGTGGTCTACATAACATACCCGCACATGGGAACTTGTGGAGCTGTACCAATAGCTTCGGCTGGGTATCTCCGTCTTTCTCTGTCTCTGTCATATGTTGTGCTGTCACTTTCTTATGACCGGTCCGTGGTGCTAGGTGGGTGTTTGTGTGTTTCTGTACTGTCCGGGGAAAGCCTTGCTAGCTGCCCGCTGTGTTTATACCGTCATGTAGTGTGTTTGTTTACAACTTTCCCGTACATGCCCCAGTAGTAGCCAGGTAGGGGCTGAATAGCTGGTGTCGTCTGTTTATGTATGCTATATGCTCTATCTAATAAATGTATTAAATGTTATATACGATGTGAGTTGTTTGTGACTGAAACCCTGGAACCCCAGGCACAATGAACCTGGGTAAGCGAAGCCAGGACTTGCTCCTGCTACATATACAGTGTCACAAAAACGAACATTGTAAAACAGTAAATTCCATTCATGTCCATTTTTGCTTTGTAATTTAAATTATACCATTTGTATTGTTCCACAGAAAACATACTGTTGAAACTTTAACTAGAGCTTTAGATAGATTGTGAGGGTGTGTAAATATGTTAATTTAAATTGTTGTTTCTTTACCAGGGACAAGGTTTTCACTTCACCGGCACTGCATCAATCCCATCAATTCATATCATTAGCAGTGCACTGTTAACTTCGTCATCCCGTCATCGAAATTTAACCATCTTCAGAGAAGAATTCCATCATCATTTTGCTCCGGTATTTTCCCCATCAGAGTGCATGAAGAGAATGTAAGGTAAGAAAAATCAATCATGTGTGTAATCGTCCATTAACGAGCGCGCGTCAATCATTACTTAGTAAACCCCAGTAAGAATTTAGCTCTATAACCAAAATATATATAAAGTAAATTGCTGTTTGGTTCTCAAACAGGTTAAGGTCCACATGTTAGCATCGATACCATGGTAAACGGGTTAGTATCGATACCATGGTAAACGGGTAATCTGGTTAGAAAAATTTGATGAAACAGCCGATCAGTATTTGACTGCTAAATTAAATTAAAAGTTATTGTGTAAATTTTTGTTCCACATATGAGTGTCAGCAAGTTGCAAAAGTACATTGACAAGCCAAGCCGTTAACTCCACCACCTGTCTTGGAAAAATATCCAATATTAGTCACGAGCAGTTAGGCGTTTTCCTTAAGAAGAAATTTAGATATTATTTAAAAATTCGGGTTCAATATAGAATTGAATTGTTGGGCCGGCGCTCGTTTTGATCAAACTCTTAATTGGGTTCATAGACATTTAAGCGAAAAAGTTAAAAGGTATCATGACATAGTGCTTTACATTTGGATAGGAACGTGCGACATCACGACGAAGCAAGGGAAATATATTTCTCTCACTCATGGTACGGATCAGGAGTTTTGCGAATATATCCAAAACTATATTGACCAAATTGTCAGTTTTGTAGCAAACTTCCCTGTAGTAAAACTCATATTTTTAGAGATTCCCCCATACTCCATTACAGAATGGAATAGATACAAAGGACATTCTAAACCAAACATATTTGAAAGTCAGGACCAAATTCTTGAAAAGCGTATTGAGATACTCAACGCTTACATACAGCGTATAAATGCTAAAACTGGTGTTCAATCCTTAAACTTTAGAGTGGATTTGTTAAAATACAAAAAAAGCGGGGCCTGTTGTAAACTATACTCTTTACAAGGATGGAATCCATCCAGGTACAATACTAGCTCGTTGTTGGTTTAAGAGACGGTTCACAAAAATATTTTTTGACTGCTAGTACATAGGTTGATAGTAAATATAAATTACCTTACTAAACGATTAGCATAATGGCGGAGAGAGATAATAATACCGGTGGGGCAACAGGTAACTCCACAGATGAGAAAGTGGAACCTACAAGTCACCCTCACAGTGATGAGGGGCTCAAAGCTAGGGAAATGAGTGAAAATGAGATGGTAGAAGCCCTAAAGGCATTGGGGAAGTATGTAATTTTGCCCTCTGTCATGCCTTTAGCCTCAGGAGGCTTAAATCTAGACTTAGACGGCGAAAAGGAGGAAAGTCCTAAAGCTCCGCTTTTAAAAAGTAGTTCCTTTTCCTTCATGGATCCATGACATATTATGAGGAAAAACCTAAGGCCCGGTGGTTCCTCTTCGTGCATGGATCAAACTAGGACAAGTCAGTCGCATATCCATGCAGTCCCCAAAGTTCCCTTCCTTCCCGGGTGAGGATCCCGCTTTAAAGGGTGATGTTACTTACCCTGAATTGAGGTTCGAGATTCGTTGCCTGGATGGGGATACAGAAATTCTCAGAGTTTACTAGTACAGGCAATAAGAAGGTCCTTAAGGGGTACAGCGAGACGCATGCTCATTCAACTGGGAGAGAAGGCAACCCCTAAAGAGGTTTTATACAAATTAGATGCCCTGTTTGGAGAAACGTCCACTCACGGTATGCTATTGCAAGAGTTTTTTTTTAACTCTGTTCAAAAACCTGGGGAGTCTGTCACCAATTTCGGCTGTCGTCTCGAGTCGTTGTTACAAACACCGATCGAGAATGGATCCCTAAATAAGGCATCAAAAAACGACCTGTTAAATTTTGGACTTCGTTAAGTTCGGACAAACTGAAGAGTCAGACGAGACATAAATACGACTCTATAACAAGTTTCAATGAATTGTTACGGGATATTAGGACCGTAGACAAGGAACTTAGTATTTCCAGCGTCAGCGCGACAACCTCGACTCAGGCTCAAGGTCATAAGAAAAAAAAGTCAAAGTCATGCAGTCGACTGTGAGGTTGATTCACAGCAGGTTACTACTAGCAATAGTTACCTAAGTAAAGAGTTTGTTGGGGAACTTAAAACCCTGGAAGACAAACTTGGTACACAAATAGAAAACAAATTTGACCAGATACTGAAAAAACTTGGTGACACATCCTCCATGGAGGGTAGGGGTCAAGGTCAAGGTCAAAGAACGGGTCGAGGTCATGGCTATAGAGGTCAAAGATCAGGCAATCGGTCCGGTCATGAAAATAAACAGGGGTCAAAGAAAAAACCCAAACGAGTAACGGTCGCTGCTGTAGACCAAGAAGGGACCGAAGATATGTCTCAAGGTCGTACAAATTCGAATATATTGGACAAGCTACTCGGGGTAGCTAACGAAAGTGACGTTGTGGTTCAAGGTCATAGGGTTAAATGTCTTATAAACAGTGGCTCTATGGTGTCTACCATATCTTAGTCTTTATATAAAACATTTCATAATAGACCAGAACTACACAATTTAGACACCTTAGGGTTAGACATAACCGTGGCAAATGGATCACCTTTAAACTACCTAGGTTATATTGAATGTGAAACACATGTGCCATTTATGACTGATGAGCAATTTCGCATACTAGCCTTGGTAGTACCGGATACCAATTACAACCTAGCATGTCCAGTGCTGCTAGGTACCAATGTCATTCGTTTATTAAAAACGATCACTCCTGAAACCACTGATGTACCAGCTGAATGGAAGACAGCTTTCGAAAGTATTACTTGTTCTTACACAGTCAAGTCAATAAATAGGAAGCCTGTGAAACTAGCTCCCTATGAATCAATTGTTATCAGTGGTATGGTAATAGGTTTAGACCCGGACATTACAGACATTGTCACTGAAAACTTCGACACTTCTGACCTAAGGTATACCGTTTGTCCCAGAGTGGTTAAGGTAAAACAAAATGTGTCAAAGCTAAGGGTACCAGTAAAAATCTGTAATATCACAGCTAAGTCAGTGGTAATAAAACCAAAGGCTTCACTTTGTGTGGTTAACCAGGTGAAAGTGGTAGATAACTTAGCGTCCGACGTATCGTCCAGCACAGTTAGTGCCTGATGAACTTGGGGTAAAAATTGATACACAAGACCTTACTGGTGAACAACTGTTGAGGGTTCGTCAAGTCATTGGTAATTGGAAGCATGCTTTTTCAACTAGTGCTTTCGATATAGGAAAAAACGGACATTGTAAAACACAAAATAGACCTCATTGACGAAAGGCCGTTTAAACAGCCTTATCGTAAAATACCGGCTGGTATGTATAAGGAAGTCCGTCAACATCTACGAGAAATGCGAGATGCCGATGTAATTTGTGAGAGTAATAGTCCATATTCAAGCAATGTCGTACTTGTACGGAAAAAGATAGCTCTCTCCGTTTTTGCATTGATTATCGCATGCTCAATTCTCGCAATAGGAAGGATGCATATATGCTCCCTCGCTTCGATGACACTGTGGACACCCTAATTGGGTCCAGGTATTTTTCGAAGTTAGACTTGCGCAGTGGTTATTGGCAAGTTGAGGTAGAGGAATCTGACAAGGAACGAACCGCCTTTTCTGTTGGTAACCTAGGATTCTGGGAAACCAATCGCATGGGGTTCGGTCTAACTTGTGCTCCTGCCACATTTCAACGGTTGATGGAGAAATGCACGGGCGATATGCATCTTCGGGAAGTTCTTATATTCCTTGAAGATATACTCATATTTGCCAAGACTTTTGATGAACACTTAACTAGGTTAGAAGCTGTATTTACCAGGCTCGTGCAGCATGGCTTGAAACTGAAACCATCCAAGTGTGAGTTTTTCAAATCGTCCGTCACATATCTGGGTCATGTTGTATCAGAAAATGGTATCGGAACAGATCCCGAAAAGGTATCAGCTGTGAAAGATTGGCCAGCACCGAAGAATATAAAAGAGCTGCGTCAGTTTTTGGGGTTTAGTGGTTAATACAGGCGTTTCCTAAAGGATTACGCAAAGCTAGTACAACCTCTCAATACACTGCTGCAGGGTCATGACTTGAAAAAAAAGTCAAAGACTGTAAAGACTACAAAGTCTAAGTCTAAGAAACCTGCCATGAAAGCAAAATGGATCTGGGAGGAATCTCAGCAACAAGCTTTCGAAGCAGTGAAAGAAAAACTGACAAACCCGCCTGTGCTGGCATATACAGACTATACCAAACCATTCAAATTGCACACTGATGCATGCATCCTAGGAATCGGAGCAGTGCTATATCAGGAGCATGAAGGAGAGGAAAAAGTAATTGCGTGTGCCAGTCGAGGTCTAAGACCTAGTGAGCGAACTATCCAGCACACAACCTAGAATTCCTTGCACTTAAGTGGGCCGTGACCGACAAGCTTCATGATTACCAATATGGTAATACATTTGAAGTTGTGACAGATAACAACCCGCTTACATACGTGCTAGGAAAGGCTAAGTTGGATGATACTGGTCATAGATGGGTGGCTGCTCTGACAAATTATAACTTTACCTTAAAATACCAAGCTGGGAAAAACAACGCTCTCTCGCAGATATTCTCAACTTCAACCTGCAGTGGTTCAGGCCATTTTCCAGTCTGCCGTAACTGTAGTACCCTTTGTGGATACTGTTTCGGATGGTGGTGTGCCTCATGTGGCCAATGGGTCAATGAAAACAACGGGTTGATAAGGATATAGCGAGGGTGCATACCTACAGAGAACCGGTTTTCATCCCAGTGGAAAAACACTCAGAAATGAGTCCCTATATGTACAAAAGCTCCTAAGAACTTGGAATAGGTTGTGGTTGCGCGACGGAGTTCTGTAAAGAACCGCTTCTCTGGACGGTCAGAAAGTACATCAAATTGTTCTACCAAAGCAGTATCATTCCCTAGCCCTAAAGGGTGTGCATGACGATGTTGGTCATCAGGGAAAGGAAACAACTCTTTGGTAAGCAAGGCAACGATTTCACCGGCCAGGTCTAGAGAAAGACGTAAACACGAAAGTTGAGACCTGCGGGCGCTGCATACGCCGTAATCTCTCGGTTGTCGGTAGATACTTTCCTAGGTATTGAACCTGATCAACAGGGAGCAGTTGATCCATCCCCTTACGTGGGTAAACTACGGGGCATGATGGAATTTGCGTACAAGGCAGCACGCCAGGTCGCATCTAAGAAAGCTGCTCAGAACAAAGACCGATATGACAGGTCAGTTCGAGAGTCCAAGATAGAGGTAGAAGACCGCATCCTCATAAGGAAAGTAGGTCTGAAAGGTCGAAACAAGCTCGCTGAAAGGTGGAAACAGGAACGATGTGTGGTTATTAACCAACCAGACAGTGACATTCCTGTATACGAGGTTGCACGTGAAATGGGAAAGGGACCTAAGAAAATTAGAACCCTTCACCGCAACATGTTGCTCCCTTTTACCTCCATCCCAGTGGATGTTCCCCTTAATACGGATAACCGAAAGGTTAAATCCAAAAAGCGTGTACCTCCCGTACTGGAAATCCCTGAAACCTCATCATCTTCAGATTCAGAATCGGAATCTGTACTCTTACCTGTTAGAACGGAGCCTCGTAACCGACCATGGAGAAACCCTATACCAAGTTGGGACCTATCCTTGATCTATGATCAGGATCCCAGTTTAACGGAATCGGTTCTAGAAACTAGGGAAAACCTAGACCTAGAGCGGGAGTCTGTACAGGATACTATGCACGACACAGTACTGGAGTCTGCACCTGAATCTGTACAGGATACTGGTGATGAGCCAGCAAATGCCGATGGGATAAGCTCTGATGAAAACACAGATCATGGTGTCCAACCAAGACGGTCTAACCGGGACAGGAAAGCTCCCGACCGTTACGGTGATTGGGTTGTCTCCATGCAAGCTGCAAGACGAGAATCTGACGAGATATTTGTCTGAATCTATACTGATTCAGCATGACCAATTAGGAATACGTTATCATTCATGTCCATTTTTTAAGATCAATAACATTTCTTTCATTAAATAACTATGTTCTGTGAGCTTGTAATCCATCTGGTAGGGAGACCCCCAGCCTATGGACGGCTCTGCAGAATCCAGTTTTATGTATGAAATATATTATTTTTTAAATTCTGCCTATTTTTATAACCCATAGTAACATTATATTGTAGGGGTTCGTCACAATAGTGGTATGGTAGGGGGATCCCCGAATGTATAGTAGCTATTTGGCATTTCCTTGAATGGCTTACTTGTAAAAGTAATATATAATATTGGTTTGTGTATTCGGTAATGATATAGTAGTTATATTTTATAGCTATTACTGGAGTTGGAGATTATCACGTATTCAGTAGGCTAGTTGTCATGCCTTACTATGCGTTTGTTCTATTACTAGAACATGATTGTTGAACATAGTAGCCCTGTACTCTATGCAGATAGTTACAAATCGATTCTAAATATTAATAGGCTATAATATGTAAATAAGTACCTGGACAGGTGGAAGGTTATCAGGCATGGTCAAATATAATATTATTTTTTGGTCACTAGATTCCCTTTTACACTATTGGTCTAGAACAATAGCCTCATCGTTTTCTGATTCAAAACTATAATAGTGTCAGAATTACTTGAGAAATGCCAGGCGTCATTTTATAAACCCCGGGAGCATGTAACCAAGGTAAATAATACGGGTACGACAGAGTCTTTCCGCGCGCGCATTGCGTCACGTCACAGGTAGTGGGAATCCGTGCTCCACGGATTCCACGTCTACCCGTGACCACCCTTACCCGACACGTCACCCGACCCACACACTCCAGCTATCACCCGTCGAGAGAGGAGCTCTGAATTGCACGTTACCAAGCATCACTTTTGTTTGTTTGTTTGTTTGATTTTGTTTAACGTCCTATTAACAGCTAAGGTCATTTAAGGACGGCCTCCCCTGTGTGCAAGATGCATGCGTGTAGTGTAGTGTATGTGTGTGTATTTTGGGAGGCTGCGATATGATCGTGTTCGTCTCCTTGTGATAGCGCGGAACTGGTGCCGACTTTATAGTGCTACCTCACTGAGACATACTGCCGAAGACACCCAGCAGGACGCCCCACCCGGTCACATTATACTGACAACGGGCGAACCAGTCGTACCACTCCTAATTTGCTGAGCGTTAAGCAGGAGTAAAAACTTCCATTTTAAAGACTTTGGTATGTCTCGGCCAGGGGACAGAACCCAAAGCCTTCCTAACAGGGGCGAACGCTCAACAAATGGCCAAAAGTGAGGCATTGTCAAGGGAGACATTAGGAAGAAGAAAGTTATTTAGAAAGGAGAGAAGAGATAAAGTCCCAAATTTAGTCGCCTCTTACGATTATGCAATTGGGGGCAGCAGGTACAATTCTTACGCCCTGCAGTCCCTGGTAAGTCTGTGTTTTATCATTACTTCATCCCATTTCTATGTATTCATATTTATGTCATTGTAAATAAGTGTATATGATAGTGTGTGTACAGCGAGA
Organism: Mizuhopecten yessoensis; assembly: GCF_002113885.1. Taxonomy (NCBI): domain Eukaryota; kingdom Metazoa; phylum Mollusca; class Bivalvia; order Pectinida; family Pectinidae; genus Mizuhopecten; species Mizuhopecten yessoensis. The sequence continues at coordinate 704,336 of NW_018408651.1, forward strand.
GTGTATTTATACCTGTTACATATTAGTGTTACAGGCTCCCTTGTACCCATCATCATCATCTACATTATTGAATAAAGACATCAAAGTATCATCAAATAGTCTCGAGTTCTACATATAAATGTATCGGAAAATGTAGACACTGCTTTTAATACTTTTAATGATATTCTAAAATCCACAACAAAGGCTTTGTACCCCAAGTGAAATTACCTAAACGTCGTTTTCCGATATGGTATGACAATGACGTCATTGCGGCCGTCAAGAAAAAAGAAACTCGCACATAAGAATTATGTCAAAGCTGGGAAGTGCCGTGATATCCCGCAATGTATCACATTGCCAGGAAAGAATTTAGAAAACTACAAACTGCAAAATACAAAGAGCATGTTGTGAACGTTGAACTATCCTTAAAAGACAGCCTATTAACGACTTTGGGGCTTCGTTAAAGGAAAGAGGAAGGAGGGGTCTATACCTGAGAGTTTTATTGACTCAACTCTGAAAGACTCTGACAATATAGAGTCTGCAAGTCTTTCTATTTACGTTTGTTTGTAATGAATATGCTACAAATTTCCCAACAGTTCCGATTACCAATGACTGTCGTAGCCCGTTTGGAAGGATTTTGATCAATAGCACTTCAGTTTCAAGTGATTCACAAAACACAAATATTAAAATGGCTAGCGGTTATGCCAACATTTCTGGATTTTTTTTTAAGAATTGTACAAATGAATTGTGTATACCACTTTGTGACCTTTTAAACCGTTCTTTAAAAGACGGTATATTTCCGTCTATTTTTTTAAAGCTAACATTGTACCAGTTTTTAAGGCTGGTAAAAGGAATGACGATTCCAACTATAGACAACCAGTGTCCTTATTGCCCATATTCTCAAAGGTTTTAATGAACAATTTTCTGATTTTATTGATCCCTTGATAGCTCATGAAGAACATGGTTTTATACAAAAAAGGTAAACAATTACAAACCTTGCTTGTTTTACAGATTTCATCACAACATGTTTTGATAATAAGAAGGAGTGCATGCCATATTCACAGATTTCTTATGACAGAGTTAAATATATATTATTAGTACAAAAACTAAAACTAAAACAAAATTCATTACACATAGTCTGTTTGTATTTAATGTATCATGTATGTATTATGTGATAATGTTACATTTGGTCTGTGATATTTTAGTTGCAAGTTATTGTGAACTGTTTTTTGTTATTAACCTGTAAGTGAGCCTTATGGCCTGTTGGATTGAAATCAATATTTTTAATTTGTATATACTGAAGTGCCGGACACGATTTTAAATAATGTGTTTATAAAAAGAACTTTTTTTTCACGGCGCGAAGTCACAATATGGTAGCAGTAGTACTAAGGGTATGTATCCATATGCTGTAAGTAGCAGTGATACTGTTACCATCATAAATCTGGAATCATAAAAAAATGATTTAGAGGGACATTAATAACCTCAAATGAAGGTGTTATATTTTAGTTCACTTTATTAAAGATATTGGCATGAGTCGAGCCATAACGCCAAGGACAGACCTATTGTTTAAGAGCATTATGTCTATGATTTAGTATGTCTCGATGACAAATGTGCTATACGAATATGTCATTATACTTGAACACGTAGAGTAATATAGTTCAGATATATTCTTACATCAAACTGTCACTATGGAACAGCTTCAAGAACGTTATGTTAATAAGGGTACGAAATTGTAGATATATAAAAAAAATGTTGTATCTCAAAAAAACATATTTCAATACGTAGGAAATCAGTGAAGACTGCAATCACGGTAAATTGAAAGAAAATCTTTAATGCAACATTGTTTCAATTAATACATATTTTATCATCGGCATTAACCCAATACATCATACCGGTTTGACGATATATATTTAAGTTATTGATTTAAAATAATGTCTTTGGGAAATTCTTACATGATCATGCAAATAGGATTAGTTGGGAATACATGAAAACACCATTCAAAAAGGATAGCTATCATGCTTAAAAATAATGCGAGCCGAGCTATTAAAGAAAGCAATGTGTTTTTAATTATATAACAAAGTATGAGGTGAGCGGCTGTCGATGTGATGCCTTGCAAAATGATGGCAATACCAGTTTATATAAGAAACAAAGTAAAGACAATACTTATCGCGTAAATATGTATCATTTTAATTTGGTGTACGCTATGTAAAGATAAACTCACAAACAAACAAATCGATGGCATTTGATTTAATTGTTGAAGAATATTTAATAGCTTCTCTTTAGATACTTGAAAACATAGGACTGGTCTTAGAGCAATGGACATGATAGCAGATCGAGTTCTCGTTTGTATGGTCAATCATTCCGGGTTAAAATGTCACTGACAAGGAGACACCACGTCGCCAGACGAGAAATGGAATACCGGCGATGTCGGGATGGAGTGTGATTAATTGTAGGTACTGTTGGTTGTAGTCTTGTCGTTCATCTTCACCGACAAGAGATGAAGACAATAGAATAATTCGTCTTGGTGTTGCTAGCCTAGCAACAAATTGTGGCTATTTCTGAAGACGTTGTCATCAAGGCTGACACTAGCGTTGCGGGGCTAAGTCACTAATGAGTATGTGATGATGTAGGTCAATGTATTGTTAGTTTTACCAAGGATACTGGCGATTTCCGAGATTAAATGATCATCAATTATAACCCCAGACAAACCGTGTTTGATATGGAGTCATAAATAATAATGACATATAACCGAAGGCAATCTTAATCTTACTCGTACGGATTGAACATATCTCAAGATATAACAATATATGAGTTCTAAAAGTGAAAAAGAACAGTCTCAGCGAGGAAATAATATAAAATAATGACTCGTTTATTATATACCTTTTATACACTCATTTCAATCAGTGGTTTATCATTTACATATATTGTCCGCTTTTGTTAAGCGATCATTTGTTAGTATTTGGAGTTACTCCATTGCAATGTCCTTGTTAGGAACAAAATGTTACATTACCGCTGATGTAATTCCTCTGACGACAAATCAATTAATTTTCAAGTCGGTCCTACCCAAACACTAACGACACCCTCCCGCTGGACGCTGGGGTATTAATTTGAAGCTCATAATATAACACTCTTCGCTGTACGAAGTGTAGCCAAAAATGTGGTCGCCAAGGCAATCTCAATTGTATAACCGCAGCACATGTAATGCTTACGATGCATTCAATGATAACACCGTGTCGCGCTTACGGCGCTGCTGTAATTGCCTCAGCCGTCTAGATGTTTAAGGAGGTTCTAGCGACATCGGTAAGTTGAGGTCAGACTCTTCAAGTAGATATTTGAAGAGTTTAAGCGTAATGAATACAGATGTGTCACGGGTTAAATGTCTGCAAAAGTTTAAGTGATTTCAGTAAAGTGGGCTCAGATTATACAGGTACATGTGTGAGGAATTTAAAGCTTGATCAGCGTGGAGATGTCTCGGGGAAAACCTGTGAATCAGTAAAAGTAATATAAATAAGGTGGTGAGGCCAGATTCTACAGTTACATGTTTGAGGAGCTGTCTGAGGATAAATTCCCGAATAAGTAAAAGTGATATCAATAAGGTGTGGCCAGATTTTGCTGTTACTTATTTGAGGAGCTGTCTTAAGTTATATTTCTGAATAAGTGAAAGTGGTATCAATAAGGTTAGGCCAAATTCTACAGTTACATGTTTGAGGAGCTGTCTGACAAAAAAATTGCTGAATAAGCAAAAGTAATATCAATAAGGTGTGGCCAGATTCTACAGTTACATGTTTGAGGAGAAGTCGCAGCTTATATGTCTGAATAAGTGAAAGTGATATCAATAAGGTGTGGCCAGATTCTACAGTTACATGTTTGAGGAGCTGTCTCAGGTAATATTTCTGAATAAGCGATGGTGATATCAATAAGATGTGGCCATATTCTACAGTTACATGTTTGAGGAGCTGTCGCAGCTAAGATGTCTGAATAAGTGATGCTGATATTAATAAGGTGTGGCCAGATTCTACAGTTACATGTTTGAAGAGACGTCTGAGGATAAATTCCCGAATAAGTAAAAGTGATATCAATAAGGTGTGGCCAGATTTTGCTGTTACCTATTTGAGGAGCTGTCTCAAGTTATATTTCTGAATAAGTGAAAGTGGTATCAATAAGGTTAGGCCAAATTCTACAGTTACATGTTTGAGGAGCTGTTTCAGGTAATATTTCTGAATAAGTGATGGTGATATCAATAAGATGTGGCCAGATTCTACAGTTACATGTTTTAGGAGCTGTCGCAGCTTAGATGTCTGAATAAGTGATGGTTATATCAAAAAGGTGCGGCCAGATACTACAGTTACATGTTTGAGGAGATGTCTGAGGTAATATTTCTGAATAAGTGAAAGTGATATCAATAAGGTGTGGCCAGATTCTACAGTTACATGTTTTAGGAGCTGTCGCAGCTTAGATGTCTGAATAAGTGATGGTTATATCAAAAAGGTGTGGCCAGATACTACAGTTACATGTTTTGAGGAGCTGTCTGAGGATACATTTCTGAATAAGTAAAAGTGATATCAATAAGGTGTGGCCAGATTCTACAGTTACATGTTTGAGCAGCTGTCTCGAGTAAAATGTCTGGATTAGTGAAAGTTATATCAGTTAGGTGAAATAAACAAGGTTAAGTTTGATGGTTTATTTGTTTGTTTGTGCCCATCGACGGCTGTGGTCATTTAGGGCCATGGTGATAAAATTAGATAGAAATGTTCATTTTCAAAAGCTTTCGCATTGTTTGTGTAAATAGTTAAAATAAAAAGGGGGTTTAAATAATAAAAGAGATAACGAATGGATGATATTGATTATGTAATATATATAACGTCAAAGGGTTAAGGTGGGTTAAAATACATCAGAGTCTATAGAGTAGACCGATGTCTTTCAAATAATTAAATAATGCCTTCGAGTCCACTGAACTAAAAAGACTTTTCATATCCGGGACTCGAAAGTAGTTATCACGAATGTGTTTAAAATCGGAACATTCTATTAAAATATGTTCCATTGTAAATGGAGTGTCACATGCGTGGCATGAAGGTGGATTTTCTCGTTTTGAAAAGTACGAATGAGTAGGATATCTGTGCCCAGTACGGAGCCGAGAGAGGGCAACGTTCTCTCTACGATCTTTACGACTGGGAACAAATGTATTGGTTGTACTTTAAAAAAATTGTTGCTGGTCTCGAGAGACCAGCGTTGCTGCCATTCATTTTTAATGGCTGTACGAATAATAGGTTTACAATCTGTATAGGGTAGTTTGATATTGATTGTTGGAGATTTAACGCATTTTATGCTTCCCTGTCAACACATTCGTTTACTTTAATTCCGACATGGATCGGACACAATAGTAAAGTTATTTTAGATTCTTTTAAGAAGCGGGATATTCGAAAAGCAAGGTTTCGCACGAGTGTGATTTGAGGATCTCGTAACTGTAAAGTTTGTAGGACAGATAAAGAGTCTGAAAAAATGATTTCCTTTTTTATGCGGTGTTCATCGATATGGTCGAGGGCCAAACCAATGGCGCATGCTTCGGCAGAAAAGATCGAGGCGCCGTTTGGTAGTCGAACTGAAGTGCAATAATTAGCAGTACAACAGGCTGCTGCCACTTTATCACCTTTTTTGGAACCATCAGTGTAAAGTTGTGTATGAGAAGGGTAATCTGAAATGCATTCCCGAAAGGAGGGTTTGTGTCCTTGGATATTACACTGAATTTCCCTCGCTCTTGTAATGTGAAGTTAAAATCAGGTGTCTGTATGGTCTTGGTTGAATACGTAGAGAAGGCATCTTAGTGACGAGTCCAGTAGGTGTTTGAGAAGTTGATGTGGAATATCATCTGGACATAAAGCAGAGCCCTGTGATTTCACAAGCGAATTAAAAAGTTCTGCTAGGGTAAATGGTTCATTATAATTTTCTTTGTTTGATGATTTGAAATTTCGCTGTTTCTTTTCTTTTTTCTTTCTTTAAGGACAGGACTATTTTGGAGTGGTTAACAGGGGATGAGGTTTTCGCTATGTTTTTTGCAAATGTATCAGCAATTTCAGATTTAGAAGAAATATTTAGTTTTTTATAAATGAGGTGGGAGGATGTCGATTTTTTCTTTTTTCGACTTATTCCCGAATCATACTCCAATACTTGTTTTGGAGGACGTGTTTGATAAACCTTGGATACATATTCTCTCCAGCTGTTTCCTTTGTCAATATTAATGGTCGCCGAGCCTTTGCCCGCCAAATTTTAAAATCTCTAGTTTAAAGCAGTTGGCTATGCAAGTAGCGTCTTTTGAGTCTTTACATGTTTGATGAGCTGTCTCAGGTAAGATGCCTGAATAAGTGAAAGTGATATCAGTTAGGTGAAGTCTACCAGAAAATATTTGAGGAGCTGTCTCAGATAAGATGCCTGAATAAGTGAAAGTGATATCAGTTAGGTGAGGTCTACAAGTAAATGTATGAGGAGCTGTCTTAGATAAGATATCTGAATAACTTTAAGTGATATCAGCTGGGTGAAGTCTACAAGAAAATGTTTGAGGAGCTGTCTCGTGTAAGATGTCTGAAGATTTCATAGGACGACCGGTATAAAGCATTCAAAATTTCGATTCCTAATAAAAGTCGAGTTTGACCAGTAAGAAGATGTCCTTGATATGACGTGAAAAGGTTTCTTGTGTGACCACGAAGGAGCTGTTCGACCCCAGCTGTTTGAGTAATTTCTGTTTGATTAGTAAAGAGCTATTCCAGGTTAGAAGGCTGAAGTAAGTTAACGGAGATCAGTAGAGATATGTTAGACATAAATATTTGAGGAGCTTTAAGTGAGGTCACTACAGAGCTATCCCACAATATATGTCTTAACACTTAAAAGTGAGATCAGTACAGAATTGTTACACTCCAAATATATGAGGAGATTGCAGTTAGTTTAGGATAGCGCTGACCAAGGCTAGATGATTTTCGAGCGAGATCAGTACGGATTCCAGATATGTACGTAGTTTCCTGTAGCATCAAAATGGAGACGTTCCATTCTAGGTCTTCGTCGAGTTTCTAGGACATGATTACCGATTTACCGATTCCGATGTTTACGTTAAGTGAAGTCATTTCGGTGCTGTTCGACTCTACCTCACACAGGAAGACACACAGGAGCAGACAATAAGGTACGGGTTCTTATGTTTTGCTGTCTTGTTAACGCTTTTAAAGTCGTTTGTTTGACAGGAAATGTCTGTCTGTTTACCGCATACAGTCGTAAACTCATATATTTACGCAATGATCATTAAAAAAACCATAACAATAACTTATCATGGTGATGGAATATCAATACAACTATGTAAGTTATACTCAATCACAGTCACTTTTAGAGATGACCTTTTCCTTGAATAACTTGACAGAACCCAGGAACAATGACACATTTTATATTTTACCCGAGTTTTCCCCGATCATATAGTTCGAATTACTTGCCTGTATATTCTGGTGGCTACGACACAATTGTGAAATTAGAGGGGGGAAATTATCCCCCAGAGAATAGTCCTCTCCATGATTTGTAAACAGATGGGGGGTTTTCTGGTCAGATATTTCATCATCAGGATACGTGATCATTATGGTAGTTGGTAATCAGTGAAAAATTTCACTTTTGTAGATTTTTTTTTTAATATTTCTTTGTCAAGGTCATAAAGTCTTTGATGGGGGACAAGGCACGAAGCTGGCAGTGTATCCCGCAGACGGCGAGATGAGTAGCGTTCCTAAACAGCCTATTACTGATATCAACTGTCCTGAGTCGAGTGGGGCAAATACTACATACATTTTGAATAAAGGTATCGTTGCTCTAGTATTAAAGAGAAGGAGGTCATAAATAAGCCACTGGGGAAAAACATCATAAAAACAAAATACCTTTAGAACATTAGCACACACATGCACAGCCTTTCACCTATGCTTTCACAAAGGTGATTACGTCATAAGATGAGCTAGTGTAAAGCTACTCTTACGCTTCCTTATGTCAACCGTGTATCATAAGTGTCTTTTGATTAATAATTGTGATATTAAAGAAAGTGCATTGAAAATATTTAAGCAATAAACTGCATAGATGTCTGCCACATCTATGCAGTTTATTGCTTATATTTATATTTCCATAATGAGAATTCGCAAAAAAAAATATATGTCTTTTCCAAATTTCAAATTTCCCGCTTATTACCGTCAGGTCAGGTCTGTATCTAGAACGGCACAAAGATAACAGCTGACGTCATGCGCTATTTCCCATACAAAATTGAAAAGACTCCGCAACTTTTGTTCATAATTCATTTGTTTTTGATTTATATATATATCATATTCTCGATTCATAAATAGTAACAAATGACATTTTGTAAGTAACTATTCAAGTTTCGTAAAACATTTTCCGATTTTATTGCGACCTATATCTGGCGCACGCACTCAACGGAAGCCCGCAGTAATCAGGTCAGAGTTATATTTGCGGTCCGGCATGTTGTCGATGTTGATCGTGCAACCGGAGAAGGTTGAATTGGTGAAAAATCCAGGCGTAAAATTATTTGTTGATCTCACAGACACTTGAGACAGGCAGCTGGTGTTAGGGATCAAAGCAGAAGATACCGATAAGTTCGGTAGCGACACTGTTAAGTCGCTTGGAGGTGCAAAGACCAACTTCAGTTAAAGTCTCATAATATGAAGCTGCTATTGGCAGTACTTTAGTAGCAATATAGAAGGGCTTTGCCACACCAAATGTAAATATTTGAGGATAATGTATAGAAATTACATTAGGACTGCATACTAATCTTGTAATTATAACTTAACTACCTAACAAAATGTCTATCATTACAAATCACCTTTTCGGGCATAAAGAACGAACGTTAAGGGTGAGACAAAATCACAAACAAACAATGCGGGGGAACATGTATGTAGCTCGAAGCGAACCATTTCGACTCGTTTATGTCTTACAAATGATAAACAGAAATAAGCAAGTAAACAGGTTTTTAGTTTTTCATATAAGAACATATTGCAATTATTTGTTCTCGAATTTGTCTGTACATTTGTTGTACTTAAAGAAGTATTGAATTACTTCAGAGAATAATCCAATATCTCCAATAAGCCGGCTTGCCTCCATCATACAGTGGATCGACACACGTGGGACTGTAATCTCATTCGTACAGGTTATGGGACAAGCCTTCCGTCTTTGTTAGCACCAGACATATCATGGTACATTCTGTTCGTTACCCCCTTGAGATAAATCATATTACCGTTATGGTGCTGAAAGGAACATTCTACTGATAACATTAGGTGAAATGAAAGGTATGATTCCACTACAATTCAATCAGGTTTACGAGTCGGTTTGATTTTCAGTTTCCAGTAACCATTGTCGTCTTCGCATGTCTCGTGTTCACGCTGGGGATACACATTTCTTAACGCATGTCAATGTAGAAAAACAACACTCGAGCGGAAATTGCTTAAATTCACAATATATGCAAGACATTCCAGGAAAGACTGGTGTATAAAGCGATGAAAAGGTCAATATGCGATCAAAGCTCATATGACCTTTTCACATCTTGAAAGTAATATAGGTGCTATGGCTGAAAGACGCTGGTATTGTGAGAGACCTCAAGTGGATAATTGACTTTTGCTTGATTCTGTTGTAAACAACCCTGACTTCAATAACACTGGCGCCAATGCGTCCGGTCGTAACGAACGACTGGCGAATCTGTCATATGTACATATTAAATTATCACCAATTATAAGAACAGCATGTTAAGTAATAACGATAGTGTGGTCAGACATGGGCACTGGAATCAAACAAACAAATATGTTACTGAGATTAGATAATAAACATAGCAATAGTGACAGTACAGATAAAGACGTTTGTCAAGTTATGAACGCGATCCGCCTCTTTATCATGCAAAATCATGAAACAATTTCACATCAACAAATATGAAAAATACAGCTGAATACAGTAACTGCTGAATTCATATACAAATGTGAAACATTCCCCTTCGGCTGGCTGGGAACCGAAGGCTTTTTATAAATAATATACCATGGCTGGCCGGGAACAAAAGGCTAAATAAAGAATATTTCACGGCTGGCCGGAACCGAAAGCTATCTATAAATAATATTCCAGGGCTGGCCGGGAACCCAAAGCTATTTATAAAGAATAGTCCGAGGTGGCCGGGAACCGAAGGATAGTTCGAATGAATATTCCATTGCTGACCTGGAACCGAAGGCTAATTATAAAGAATATTCCATTGCTGGCCTGGAACCGAAAGCTATTCATAAAGAGTATTCCATTGCTGGCCTGGAACCGAAAGCTATTCATAAAGAATATTCTAGGGCTGGCCGGGAACCGAAGGCTATTTCTCAATAATATTCAAGGGCTGACCGGGAAACGAAGGTTATTTATAAAGAATATTCCACGGCTTGGCGGGAACCGATGGCTACTTTCTTTATATTTTGTGAGCAGTACTTTCTATATATCTTGGCGCAATACTTTCTAAATATCTTGTGAGCAGTACTTTCTATATATCTTATGAGCAATTATTTCTATATATCTTGTGAGCAGTGTTTTCTATATATCTTGTGAGCAAATCTTGCTATATATCTTGTTACATGTAGCAGTACTTTCTATATATCTTGTGAGCAGTACTTTGTATATATTGTGGGCAAAACTTTCTTTATATCTTGGCAGCAATACTTTCTATATGTCTTGTGAGTAGTCAGATAGAAAGTATGTAATTGGACAGGGTGGAGGGGTCACAGTCAGGACATTTCCATTTCCGCCCTTGCCTATGTATAACTATTATGTTTCTGTGGAAGTGATATTTGACACGTGGCTTGTCTTCAACTGTTCTTACGTACAAAACAGGTTACTCTGGACCTATTAAGACACAACTATGATGCTTCGTAGTCTGATACCGACAGTCAGGGGAGTAACAACATTGAAAAGGACCATTCATCTAATTCCTTTTCCTAATTGACAGATGTTACCTGAAACCTCACCTCTTGTATTTCCAGCTTTATATCTAATACCACAACAATAATATGCCAAACAATGCAGCTGAAATCCGATAATGTGTTCACGATAGTGTCTAACAAAACTATCTTTGTTTCTACTTCCATTATTAAACAATTGGAACCTTTATACAAATGCTGCCTTGATGGCAACCATGCATACCACTTAGGTCTTGTTTACAGTTTGTATACAACCGAATTCCTGTTTAAACGATCTTTTCTACACACCCATTGGAATTATTTCATCCATGCGTTATCCATGTACTTAATTTATAGATTTATTGTTCCAATTTTCAGTGGATGAACATGATTTGTGGTAACATTTCTTTATGAATCCTTGACCACGACTTCCATGCGTTGAAGCAATTTGTTATTGTCTTTTGTTCGCCTATGTTTGTTTAATAAAAGCAGAACATATTAACTTCCGCCATTAGGAGTGAAAAATATTTTGTATTCTATTTTTTACCGACATGTTTATAGATTTTATCTATATAATATGGACGAGATGTGTAGGCTAACACGGAATGTTGGAATGCATTACTGGACGCGATGGTACCATGTTAATATAATAAGGACACACTGCCAACGCAAACCTATTTTCAGAGCAGGTTATTAAATTATTCTAAACATGAATGTCACCACTCATGGTCATATTTAACACAATGGTCCATCACTGCTACACATTATATATCGACCAAACCTACCACACGGTTACAGGAATCATACTGATATATCACTGCTGTACAGCTTGTGTCGACCAAACCTACCACACCTCACGGTGACGGATATCATACTGGTCCATCACTGCTGTACAGCTTGTGTCGACCAAACCTACCACACCTCACGGTGACGGATATCATACTGATATATCACTGCTGTACAGCTTGTGTCGACCAAACCTACCACACCTCACGGTGACGGATATCATACTGGTCCATCACTGCTGTACAGCTTGTGTCGACCAAACCTACCACACCTCACGGTGACGGATATCATACTGATATATCACTGCTGTACAGCTTGTGTCGACCAAACCTACCACACCTCACGGTGACGGATATCATACTGGTCCATCACTGCTGTACAACTTGTGTCGACCAAACCTACCACACCTCACGGTAACAGATAACATACTGGTCCATCACTGCTGTGCAACTTGTGTCAACCAAACCTACCACACCTCACGGTAACAGAGATCATACTGGTCCATTACTGCTGTACAGCTTGTGTCGAGCAAACCTATCACACCTCACGGTGACGGATATCATACTGGTCCATCACTGCTGTACAACTTGTGTCGACCAAACCTACCACACCTCACGGTGACGGATATCATACTGGTCCATTACTGCTGTACAACTTGTGTTGACCAAACCTACCTACCACACCTCACGGTAACATATATCATACTGGTCCATCACTGCTGCACAACCTGTGTTGACCAAACCTACCACACCTCACGGTGACAGATATCATACTGGTCCATCACTGCTGTACATCTTGTGTTGGCCAAACCTACCACACCTCACGGTAACAGATATCATACTGGTCCATCACTATTGTACATCTTGTGTTGACCAAACCTATCACACCTCACGGTGACAGATATCATACTGGTCCATCACTGCTGTACATCTTGTATCGAACAAACCTACCACACCTCACGGTGACAGATATCATACTGGTCCATCACTGCTGTACATCTTGTGTCGACCAAACCTACCACACCTCACGGTGACAGATATCATACTGGTCCATCACTGCTGTACATCTTGTATCGAACAAACCTACCACACCTCACGGTGACAGATATCATACTGGTCCATCACTGATGTACAACTTGTGTCGACCAAACCTACCACACCTCACGGTTAAAGAGAGCATACTGGTCCATCACTGCTGTACATCTTGTGTCGACCAAACCTACCACACCTCACGGTGACAGATATCATACTGGTCCATCACTGCTGTACATCTTGTATCGAACAAACCTACCACACCTCACGGTGACAGATATCATACTGGTCCATCACTGATGTACAACTTGTGTCGACCAAACCTACCACACCTCACGGTTAAAGAGAGCATACTGGTCCATCACTGCTGTACATCTTGTGTCGACCAAACCTACCACACCTCACGGTGACAGATATCATACTGGTCCATCACTGCTGTACATCTTGTATCGAACAAACCTACCACACCTCACGGTGACAGATATCATACTGGTCCATCACTGATGTACAACTTGTGTCGACCAAACCTACCACACCTCACGGTGACAGATATCATACTGGTCCATCACTGCTGTACATCTTGTGTCGACCAAACCTACCACACCTCACGGTGACAGATATCATTCTGGTCCATCACTGCTGTACATCTTGTATCGAACAAACCTACCACACCTCACGGTGACAGATATCATACTGGTCCATCACTGATGTACAACTTGTGTCGACCAAACCTACCACACCTCACGGTTAAAGAGAGCATACTGGTCCATCACTGCTGTACATCTTGTGTCGACCAAACCTACCACACCTCACGGTGACAGATATCATACTGGTCCATCACTGCTGTACATCTTGTATCGAACAAACCTACCACACCTCACGGTGACAGATATCATACTGGTCCATCACTGATGTACAACTTGTGTCGACCAAACCTACCACACCTCACGGTGACAGATATCATTCTGGCCCATCACTGAGGTACAATTTGTGTTGACCAAACCTACCACACCTCACGGTAAAAGAGATCATACTGGTCCATCACTGCTGTGCAACTTGTGTCGACCAAACCTACCACACCTCAAGGTGACAGCGATCATACCAGTCCAGACCTGCTGTAATCTTGTGTCGACCAAACTTACCACACCTCACAGGGATTGGGATCGTACTGGTCTATCACTACTGTACAACTTGTGTCGACCAAACCTACCACACCTCACGGTGACAGATATCATACTGATATATCACTGTTGTACAACTTGTGTTGCCAAACCTACCACACCTCACACTGATCCGGATCATACTGGTCAATCACTACTGTACAACTTGTGTCGACCAAACCTACCACACCTCACGGTGACAGATATCATTCTGGCCCACCACTGAGGTACATCTTGTGTTGACAAAACCTACCACACCTCACGGTGACGGATATCGTACCTCGTCCATCACTGACGTACAACTTGAGTTGCCAAACCTACCACACCTCAAGGTGACAGCGATCATACCAGTCCAGACCTGCTGTAATCTTGTGGCGACCAAACTTACCACACCTCGCAGGGATTGGGATCGTACTGGTCTATCACTGCTGTACAACTTGTGTCGACCAAAACTACCACACCTCACGGTGACGGATATCGTACCTCGTCCATCACTGATGAACAACTTGTGTTGCCAAACCTACCACCCCTCACACTGAGCGGGATCATACTGGTCCATCAATGATTTACAACTTGTTTCGACCAAACCTACCACACCTCAAGGTTAAAGATATCATACTGGTCCCTCACTGCTGTACATCTTGTGTTGCCTCACACTGATCCGGATCATACTGGTCAATCACTACTGTACAACTTGTGTCGACCAAACCTACCACGCCTCACGGTAACAGATATCATACTGGTCCATCACTATTGTACATCTTGTGTTGACCAAACATACCACACCTCAAGATGAGAGCGGTCATACTGGTCCAGCACTGCTGTACATCTTGTGTCGACCAAACCTACCACACCTCCCGGTTAAAGATATCATACTGGTCCATCACTATTGTACATCTTGTGTTGACCAAACCTATCACACCTCACGGTGACAGATATCATTCTGGCCCATCACTGAGGTACATCTTGTGTTGACAAAACCTACCACACCTCACGGTGACGGAGATCGTACCTCGTCCATCACTGATGAACAACTTGTGTTGCCAAACCTACGACACCTCACACTGATCGGGATCATACTGCTCCATCACTACTGTACAACTTGTGTCGACCAAAACTACCACACCTCACGGTGACGGATATCATACTGATATATCACTGTTGTACAACTTGTGTTGCCAACCCTACCACACCTCACACTGATCGGGATCATACTGGTCCATCAATGATTTACAACTTGTTTCGACCAAACCTACCACACCTCACGGTAACAGATATCATACTGGGCCATCACTGCTGTACAACTTGTGTTG
Source organism: Mizuhopecten yessoensis (assembly GCF_002113885.1). Lineage (NCBI taxonomy): Eukaryota > Metazoa > Mollusca > Bivalvia > Pectinida > Pectinidae > Mizuhopecten > Mizuhopecten yessoensis. The sequence goes on from NW_018408651.1 coordinate 719,536, forward strand.
CCAAACCTACCACACCTCACACTGATCGGGATCATACTGGTCCATCATTGATTTACAACTTGTGTCGAACAAACCTACATCTCACAGTGACAGAGATCATACTGGTGACCGGCATCATTCTTGCCCATCATTGTTTGCAGAACTTCAAACGTAAACCATATTTGTCAAACACCAAAAACATGATTAAATTGTAAATATTTTCTATATAATTTCCCCAATCATTTTCAAAAGACAAACAGTATGGACATTGACCATATCTTTGCATTGCTTATTGAAAATATCAGTTGCTGAACGGTTGAAAGTTTTGGAGTTACCAAGGAAATAGAAATCATAAAAGATGTTTGCCTGGGAAAAATGTAAAGCTGTATATGTTTTTTTATATAAGCGGATCCAGGTCTAATATCGACTTATACCCGAATGGAGTTCTTAGGTCACATAACCTATTTATGTGGGACCCCATCATCTGATTCATACAGTGTTACTGTTGTAACCATTAATATAACAATATGTTCCAACATTATATAAACTTTCTTTATTTTACAAAAAAATACGAAAGCGTTATTTAAGTATTTTCGACATATATTTGCTGTGATATTGCAGGCTACATTCATTGACTATTGAAACTGAATACATACACAATGCATGTCATTAAATGACCTTAGCTGGTAATAGGACGTTCAACAAAATAAAACCAAATTAAAACTAACCCTATTCGGATTCCTGTATGCTTTCTTATATCTTACCCACTATTTCCCCATTTTCCTGTTTTATTGGACCTTGCCTGACAATACCTTGCTTTTACCTTGTTATTGAGCATTAGCTCCAGCTATAAAGGTAATGCGTCCTATTCCGAACCTAAACAGAATACTTTAAAATTGATCCTTACTGCTTATCTCTTCACGTTCAGCTTTAAATGTCATGTATTGGAGAGAAACGTATAAACTGTCGGTGTGCAGAGAAATTAATTCTTACTGCCAACATACTCGATAGCTGCATAGGACTACTTTCGCTTGGCACAGCAATTGCTAACGTTTTTGAACTCTTTTTTATTTGCACCCGGTTCTTATTAAGACTCCTGATGTGTTTCGGTTTGCTTGGATGCCTCTTGAGTTATAGTTGTTCTCTCTTGTTATTTAATCTGAGTTCCAATTACACCCTTGAGTGCAATATATATGACTATATCAAGGCATACAGTCGTAGGTTATTGTCATGCAGTCACTCCAGGTAGTAGACTATTGCTTAAACAGTTGCGGGCAGGCAACAACAGCAACATACATTATTGTATAATTCTTAAAAAATATAGTAAAAAAGCTTTTGTGTCATGGTGTAGAAGTTTCGATACGTTATTTTAAATTTGAATTTCTTTATATCCTCAACAATAATTTATCAATAATTATACATATGTCAAATAAATATATACATGAAAGGATTGAGTGGATATGGTTTCAACCCCTCGGATGGAAAAACAGTCCCCAGGCCAGGAGGGCTCTCATTGAACGTGCATCTTCCACTCTTAAATGTCTACCTTAATAACAAACGCTTAATACTTAAATGAAAATGTTTGTTATATTTTTCTTATATATCAAAATCTTTTAAAATTTCATACAAGTTTTGTAAAACACAAAAATAAATACTTCGATATCACAATATAAACCTGTAATGCAATGATAATGTTTTAGACACAGTATGACGTACATTTTATGATATACTTTATGTAATCATGTATACCTGGCTAATCGGTATCAAACTTATCAGCTAGCATAGGCTTATGTTCCTCATCTATCAATGAAAAGCATAAGAAAGCTTCAAATAGTGCTTTGATTTAGATATATGAAAACTGGACAATACCAAAATACAAACAAATCTTGAACATGAATCAAAATAGATGAAATTATGTGAAGAAAAATAAACCGAGAAAGTTGCAATCTCATACAAAAACAATAAAACTTTTTACACCTACCTTGCTCAACTATGTAATATAATTGAATGCAATGAAAGAATATCAAGAAATTAAGAAGCAAACCGCAAGAGACCCTAAAGAGTTTAAGACGTTGCTAGATACATATATGGCATAAGGGACAGCGAAATCAAGATGGCAACTTTAATTTGCCCGTAGTCCCCAACAATCCGCATCTCTCGAACGCTGTATCTGTCCACCAGAAACTCTTATGGAAATAGTATTATTCGATAAATGAAGTAAGTCCATGGATATCAAATTACCTACTACATCAAACAAGCACCGTAGATGGTGGAATCAGGTTTGTGCATTGGTGTTTTTAAAGACTTTAAGTATCAACTATTATTTATTTTAAATATCATTACCAAAATAACATTTTTTCTTCATTACTGATCTTACAAAGTTCCACGGATTCCCGTCGAGGCTAGTTCCGATGCGTAGTTAAAATAACAAGAACTATCGATCAATTTATAAGAAATACACTATAACACTAGAATGAACGCAGTAATTGACTCATCTTCCCGACTTTACAATATCGTTCATCTCTGAAGTTATCCTTCCCACCCACGGATTGCCCTCAATATCGGATAAACAAATAACTATAGGCCAATTTGTTTCATATCATCCAATTTGTGACACCAACATAATGATCCGATACCGTTTTGTGTCTATGTAAAATAATTGACGCTTACATAGTTAAGTGCTATTGGCATTTATCCCTTCTCTTAACTGTGTGTGAAGGGGCAGAAACACTTTTCAGGTAAAGAATCTATTTGTGAGAAGTTCTTGATACATTATTGTTGTATTGTTACCTTAAGTGTCTGCGTCATGGCTATAGTTTAATTGAAAATCTATATACATTTACCACTATATCAACGCGCATTTATAAATAAAATTGTATACACAGAAACAACAAAACCTGAGGAGACATACAGGCAAAATTAAAGGCAATACTAGGTGTTGTGGAATGCTACGCGTTTTCGGTATCACATGACGTATCTTGTCATAATGTAATCCGTCAAATCACAGAAATTATGAAAGTAAGCATAGATGTAACACAAGGGGAATATACGGTATAACATACAAGGAATTTAGGTTCTAACCTGCACAGAATATACGGTGTAACGCACAGGGAGGTTATGGTGTAACCTGCACATACTATACGGTATAATATACAGGGAATATAGGGTCTAACCTGCACAGAATTTACGGTATAACATACAGGGAATTTAGGGTCTAACCTGCACAGATTATACTATGTAAAATACAGGGAATATAGGGTCTAACCTGCACAGAATATACGGTATAACATTCAGGGAATTTAGGGTCTAACCTGCACAGAATATACTATGTAAAACACAGGGAATAAAGGGTCTAACCTGCACAGAATATACGATTTCAAACAGGGAATATAGGGTCTAAGCTGCACATAATATACGGTATAACATACAGGGAATTTAGGGTCTAACCTGCACATAATATACGGTATAACATACAGGGACAATGGTAGACAATGACATATCACGTTAAGAATGAGCATTCGTCAAGGAAGAACGAAGCCTGAGAGGTAGTTAAACCCCAGCTAGGGATTAGTTGGTCAAAGGGTGGATATTTTACACAAGTTTATAAGTGGAAAAAACGTTATGATAAAGAAAATAACAATTCATCATCAAGACTACCACTACTATTCCTTACATATACTTTTCCCTATATTTTTCTCAAAACGGAATATAAAGAAACAAGGACATACATTCATTCTATCTTCATGGCGACTCGTTTTGATACTGTGCTTTTACAAAACCTGAATGACAATAAAAGTAAAGCTTTGGCATAGCGATGTGAAGGTCCTGATTTTGACTCTTGCAATTATTCTGTTTTCTTCTTTTATTTATATTTTAAAACATTCAAATTTTCGAAAAAAAAGAACATTCTGTAAATTAAAGGTGATTGACATGAATAGTGCATTAGAATGGGACATTGATGCCAATTAATAGTCGTAATAATATCGTTTATCTTGTAGGCACTCTTAACCCATAGCACGAGTTGTTGTGCACATATCCTTACATGTTACGTCTTGTTTAGAATGGGGTAATAATTATCAATTTAGAGCAGTTAAGACAAACATCTTTTCCTGACAACTTATTAATTTCGACTCAAAAAGATGAAACTAGTACAAATACACAAACAGAAACAAAGAATAGAAACATTACATGAGAATAAGAGTAAACCATAGTTTGAAATCAAATAGGAATAAAACAAGGGCTAAATATGTACAAAGGAAAGATTGACACGGACATCTGACTAAGTACAAGAAGATTAAGAAACGGTAAGCGTCGTCTGCATCCTAAACGGCACCTACCATTTAAATCTAGGTCAACCCCAAGTAATGAAACGTCCTCACGTTGAGAATTATGGTAGTGACAGGAAAACCACAAGACACATTAATGAACATAAGAAATAAACATCGACCTTCATATCACACAAAATATGATTATGGTGACACCCAGTAACATGTTAAGTCTTCATCAACATGCATAATTGGAAATCTTATGAGGTAAGTTTGTCCGTCAACAGTAAAACAGAAACACAAGGAAACCTTTGCTTACCTTGAAACATCCCGGTTTACACTTTGATAATATTTCTTGAATATAACCAACATATCTAAATACATGTACAAATGGTTAGTTCTCATTGCAGCATAATACCCTTACCCTTCCGGAACACTTTGTTGAATTCGGATTTTTTATAGGGAACATTTCAAGATCCTTAAATATCAACCTTTATCTTAAATGCATGTACCATGTTTTAATTTCAGTGTCTGCTATGCTGAAAATATCAGAAAACGCAGACAAAATTAGATTGACTAACTTAAAATAAGGTATATTTTGTGAAACAATCACTGATAGCAGGATGACTGAGGACACTGTTGCCCACACTGTTAGACGATCAAGTACAAACAAGCAACTGTATGAAATATGATATAGACCTATCAAGCACCCCTTGAGAAAAAGTGATAACAAACCTTAACTGTCAAACTTAAAAATGTCGATCTTGTTTTCCTACAGTTCATAACCACGGAGTATGTCATGTCGACGGTATTTTCCCGTTGTTACACATTAAGTACATACTAGTAAATAGCTCAAACATTTTGTTGAATTTACATGCAAAATATGTGAGCACCAACAACTCTTTTACTATGCATCAGTTTTAATTGATACTTTTTTGTATTCTTATTAGACTTTACTTACACAGGTTTCCTTGGAAAACTGACATAAGGTACCTCTCGAATTTCACATTAAGATAAATTGATGATGTTTTGAACTTGAAACTCGTCAGCTGCAGAATTTTAAATTAACACGACATATCCATTTTATCAGCCAAATATTAATACTAACCTTTAGTATGATATTACAAAGCCTCGCCACCAAGTCTATGACAGGTTTATCTCAAGTCTATGACAGGTATATCTAAAGTATGACAATGATAGTAGCCTCACCACCAATATTTATGACAAACATGTCTCATGTATGTGTCCGATTTCGTTTCGATTTTTATGGATGAACTTAGCGTGTCGCAATATGTTTTTCTGATTGTCATTATATTTTTAAATCAGAATTGTGATTTAGGTGTAATTTTTTTTTTTTTTTAAATGAATTTTATCGGAAATAACGCATTGGCAGTCAAAATTAAAGTCAAAGATTGGAAGGGATCTAATTTTGCAGAAAAATGAATAGTTCGATTGGCTAGGAGGGATATAATGTTACGCGGATGGTAAGGACATGCTTTATAGGTGTTAGAGACGATGGTGACCGAACCATTTCGGTCCCAATGTGCTGATTTCGTTCAAACTAAGAAAGATTGTGAGTAAAGCTAATGCCGAATGTCCGACTTTTATTTGAAGTATTTAAGATAGCTGTCATGGCTTTTCACTGTGGCTGATACATTCATATCCATAACTTTAGTTATATTGGACGGATGAGAGTATTTTTTTTTTTATAGCACACTTCAAGACTGCTGCGACATTTTTTGGTACATTTGAAACGATGTTTGGTGCAGTCATTGTTTGGTAATTGGGGAAGGGACACATGGAAAAATTGTTATCCTTGCATGAAGTCGAATGTATTGCTTTATGGAATAATTCTGTCAATTCTTTCAACCCCATGAAACACATGCGAAACGATTTGCTATCTTTTCTCTTATTTTCACAGAACCTTTAAACGTTGTTGCAGTACAGGAATATAATATCTCATTATCTACGTGAAATTGAAACGTGATTTATCCAGCTAGAAAAAACACACTCATTCTTCATGCAATCCAATGTCGTCTCTAAACGAGTTCCGAGACAATATGTTTCGACATAGCTGTGTCTACTTACACAAAAAGGCGTTCGTTTTCTAACACCCACTCTGTACCTCCGGGAGCGAATGTATTTTACAGCGCACACTGTTTCTGATAACAGATCCACACATACTTCTTGCATGAAAATCGGATTTAACTTCAATGTCGCTCTTCCGCCATGCTTTTATAACATAGCCGATTCAATAATAGAAACTTCATAAGTGGTTGGCAGACACACTTGCAGGCTTGTCTTGTATCGGTGCATATACAATATATGATGAGTTTTTCAGAGGTCGTATACTAAGATGCAATATTCTTTATACATTATCCTTGAACAACAATTTGCTATCGCAGACAGACTTTGCTTATGTAAAATGGGAAAAAGAAGTTTTGCCATGGAGAATACGCTATGTTAGAAGTGCGATAGAATAATCTACTCAAACTTTATCATGACTTATTATGTCATATCTGAGTGATAATGTTACAGATAATACAGATATACGAGCCTTCCGTATTTTTGTCATTCCGTAATTTTGATCTAGAAATGATTTTAAATCGCACAGTTGTGCGGAGAGAAGCGCACAATGGGGCGAACGATTGTTAAATCGCACAGTTGTGCGCACCATGTGTGGACGATGTGCGGACGGTGTGTGAACGATATATGCACAGTGTGCGCACGCTATTTTTGGTGCGTTGTGCGGTCACACAATTGTAACAGCAGGTGTATTCTTTTCCCAATCCTCCACCTGCAGGTATGTATGGGGGAGGCCCAATAATTAACATAAACAATCAAGGACTGTTGCCCTTTCACATTTCGTTTAATTGAACAATAAAATGAGTGTTTTGTCTGTGTAAATAAGCCGCCAAACATCGAATGACAACGTGACTTTAAATCAAAATTGCTTCTCCATTTAACTCTCATATTTAACTTGCAACACGTAGCTTAATATATTGCTCACCTTCGCTTTCTGTAATCATCTTTACTGCATTGAGCTCTATACCAAGCTTAAGTGCAAGTAAGGGTGTACCGTAACTATACTTAAAACATTTACACTGTGTTTCCCTTGAATGTATCCAGCATGTTTCCATAATTTAGCAATTATCACCTACGGATATAAATATTTTTATCATATACTTGCTTTAAATATCGACCAAATAGCATATGCGATACTTAGAGATTTTCATATGACCATTTTGATATCACACCCATATCAGGACTTGAGGGCTGATTTGGGGTGTGATATCAAAATGGTCATATCATAAACTATTTATCATATGTTTTCTTCCTTTAAAATAAAGAAACCACTGATATTCTTAAAAATGGTAACAGAAACAATGATGTATACATGTATAAACAAAACAGTAACAATTATACGTAAAAAGTACGCGAGACATCAGATAATTCGTGAATATTTGATGTCCGTTTGCGTTTTTCTCACGGTGTTCTTGTTTCTCATGCTTTCCACGAAAGCTTCGGTATCATTAGCATTATTGCATCCATATCACGTTTCGTCTCCTTTTCCATTTGTTCGTTGTCAATTATTTCGTCTAATTCAACAATCCTTGCTGCAAATTCCTCTAAAATCGCCAGTCTCCATCGTTGTTTATGCAGTTTATGTAACAATAATAAATCACAAAGCGGCGCCATCCGGAAATTTAGATGGGGCTTTGTAAATTAATCTTTAAATTATTTTCAATGAAACGGCATTTATTCTATGCCAACAAGTCGTTTGTTTACATTAAAAGCAGACAGCAATAAGCGGAAGTGGCAACATCCGGAAATTTAGGAGGGGGTGTGATATCACTTTCAAGGGGGTGTGATATCACCCGGGCTGATATCAACTTGTGGAAATTTTAGTCTTATTACATATACAAAAAGGGTGTTATTATTAGTAAACATATGATAATGTATCATTTCAATTTTCGATATTGCCCGCCCGTGTTATAACCTATCGATATCAGCCCGTATCAGGTGATATCAGCCCGCTTCCGGATATATCTTCCCGCATCCGGCTCTTTAAAACAGTCCGGTCCGGTGACTGCGTCAAATTTAAAAGGTTTGGTGTTGTCTTGTCTACAATGGAGTATCATGGAGAGGCAGTACCCGAGTCGTTAGCTCAACGCATACTTGGTGAAGATGAACTTATCGACAAAGAAAATGGTCAAAGGTTTGAAGAGGAAAGGATTGTTAACATCGAAAGGGAAGACACCGGTAGTTTTGTCGAAAGGATGAAAAACGGCAACACGAAGACGAACACTCAGAATGACAAAGTTCTTCATGATTTGTTTTTAAGGGTTTATTTCACTCGTAAAATGTATATGATAAAAATGTTATAACATGTCTGTTTCATACCAGACTCCAGATTGGCCCTCAACCTATATCAGGCCCGCGGGCCTTCGGCCCTTTGGTCTGATATAGGTAGCTCGGGCCAATCTGAGGTCCGATATCAAAACAGGCATACACTAACCTCTAAACGTAACATGAATAGTCCCAATATGTAAGACTACTCAGTATCCAAATGATCGTCCTTTAATTATTTCCTTCCGTCTCTCCTATTAACAATGTTGGCGATGATACTGCAAAAAACCGAACGTATTTTTCTGTTAACACGACAATTGTACAGTTTTCCCGTATTTGTCACAGCTTACATACTTTTACGATTTTCTTTTAGCAATAGGAAGTTGATAAGCTTTAGATGTAAGTGCAGATTCCGACCAACAACTACCTTTTGTATCATACCTCAGCTGTTCATAGGACGTTAAAACCAATAAACCAAACCTTACCATCCTTATGTGATAGCATCACTCCGACGTACTGTCTGTTCCGGTATGCAAGTTTGTTTTTCTGTTATCGCTGAAATAGCAATTAGAAACTACAGTTATACCACCATCACCAGACGTCTTCGCATGTGTTTTCAGATCCGTAGCTACATGTATAATGTAACTCGTATGCACTTATGATACAGGTAGGACCTTTTTACGGTTTTGTATATCGGTTGATATTTTTTTAACTCTGGAGTGTAAACCTCATTATAACTTTAATACGTATACTACGACGAGGTTACTTTCTCTTCACGAGTCGAATCTTTGTTAAAAAGAAAGTCCTTGGTGTCGGACACCAATGTGTTAGCACTGGTTGCTGGAGGTTACGGTGTATTAACGCGGTTATATGGTTCTCAATCTGTTTGTAGCCTATCATAGAAGCCGACCCTGTTCATACGGCTGCTCCCTCTAATCGTCATCATCCATTCCGTTACACTGTACCTACTAGTACTACCATGCAATATTACTTTTGGATCACTCACTTTTTCGACGTATCTCTTCAGTCTCATGTCGTGTTTCTACAGCCGTAACGTTGTCGCGTAGTTGTCTAGTTTAATATATTATAAGGATATTAGATATCAGATTGCACTCACACACATCCATGTATCTTGGTACACAATGCGACCATTTACATGACATGGCCTGGGATTTGCACCTGCTCAGAGCCTTTTTGATAAAATAACGCAGTTGACAGCTCAAGTCCACAGCTCTCCGATTAACAGGTACAATACACGCCAGAGCGTGTTAATTGTGTCGATCTTACGGTAGTTAAGTAATTATTCGTTGATGGAGCAAGGTATTTTATATCTTTGTCATCATTCTACGTAACCCATTTCCAATTTCAAATTATTTGTTAGAAGCATGGTCTCCTAAAACTGGGCAACGTTTTTTTTAAGAAAATAGTGCTGAACCAAAATTAGTATAACGATGAAACTTGAAAAAATGCCCAAAGGAAAGCTGAAGACCCTTGAAAATGTACAGGGAAAATAATAGCAGATGTTAAAATTGTACACGTCTTCTACTCCACACACTCTACGACACTCGCTACATCAATCCGAGTCAATTCATGTTAGAAGGTCGGTAGCGACAACCGAACAACAGGACACAAATATGAGCATTATACAAGAGGCCCAATGGGCCTGAATCGCTCACCTGGTATTAATTTCACACTTGTTATCTGTGGACTGAAATACAACTACAGGCAGAATATTGGTGTTTGATTAATAAGAACCTATTACAATATTTAAAAATATGACACCCTTGACCTTGAATGTCGAACAAGGATATTAGGTTGAACAGAATGTATAGTCTTCCAACCCAGCATGCTTCTAGCAAAATATTACCCTGGACTTTTTGGTTATACAGAACAAATCATTTACAGATTTAAACATATATTGACCACGGTGACCTTGAATATGGGCGAAGATTATTCATTTGAACAAACTTGGTAACCCTTCATCCCAGCATGTTAATTGCCAAATGTCATTACCCTAGGCCTCTTGATTATTCAGAAGGACTTGTTTAAATGTTTTCAACATATTTGACCCCAGTGACCTTGAATATGATTCAAGGTCATTCATTTGAACAAACTTGGTAGCCCTTCATTCCAGCATGTTACTGGCCAAATATCATTATCCTAGGCCTCTTGGTTTATATAGAAGAAGTTGTTTAAAGGTTTCATACATATTTGACCCATGTGACCTTGAATATGATTCAAGGTCATTCATTTGAACAAACTTGGTAGCCCTTCATTCCAGCATGTTACTGGCCAACTATCATTATCCTAGGCCTCTTTGTTATTCAGAAGTTGCTTGACCCCTGTGACCTTCAAAATTAATGAAGGTCATTTATTTGAAAAATCTTATTAGCCCTCTATCCTAGCATGTTTCTGGCCAAATATCATAACCCTAGGCCTTTTGGTTACTGAGAAGAAGTTGTTTAAAGTAAAAAGTTGACGCCGGACGATGGTCTTCGGGCCAGGTGAGCTAAAAATGCATCGACCTTCATATCGTTAAAGGAAAAATAACATTTCGTATGCCATCATGATTATTATCATTAAACTTGACCATATACTTAATCGTTGTGCATCTCTTGGAATCCTGTGTTTTGTCCATCTATCTACGACATCTATCACACAAATTGTGATATTCCAAGCAAAGCCTAAATTCAAATCAAATCAAATGTGACATGTAAACACCGGAGAATGTCAACGTGGGTATGTTACTGTCACCGATTCTGTCTGAAGGTGTATTCACAAAGCGCGGAAAAATACAATAATTCTACCTTTAATATTTGGATTATATTGTCAAAATGGAGAGCTGTTCACATCACTGAAAAGCCTCATGGGTGCTAATATGGTGACAGCTGTGTCACTTTGAGAATAAATGATTAAATTAAATCTATTCAATTTACCTTTCACCTATCTTCCTGATTAACTTTATTTTAACTGTCATAAGTAATGAGTGTTGTTGAACACATCAAATCTGTGTGCTATGGCGGAAATGATCAACACAGTAAGGGGACTCAGTTTGACACTTCGGCTTTGATGGCTTATGAAACATTTATGGAGTATGGGGTTAGAAATAATCTTACAACGAGATGACGTCTTGTTGCAGTTATCTTTAAAACCTTCATAACTCAGAATGTTACAAAAAACGCATATTTTTGGTAAAATTAATAGTAGGGACTGATACAAAAGAACCAACTTATTATCATAAACATGATATATACAGGAATTTACGTACTTAATAACTCTTCTTTTGTTTTAATTTCTGTCGTAATCCCCTATTTATGACATTGTTCCGAACGGAATCTGTGTTTATTAAAAGCTATATTAACCCGTGAGTATGTAACTCATTTAAAGTTCTAAATAATATCATGAATCAAGATTTTCCCTTTTAACTTACGTTCTAGTAAAAAGCTTTTTGATATATATGGGGATGTGTTGCTGTGATAATTTATGTATTTGTGTCAAATAATAACGGTTTTCACTGCTAACAGGGCCTCACATGATACATCCATAATACCACTTCACTGACGTGTCAAACCATCGACACAAGACTCTAAGTCATCACCCCACCACTTACAGACACCAGCGAAGCGACAGAGTAGATGACAGAGAAACTATAAAGAGATCCCATTTGTTTCAATTAGCAGATTATTCCTGGCCTCGTCCAAAAATGTGTCGCCTGATCACACAGTGGAACGTCGGGATTTCTCACTTCGCTACCGTGGCCATACGGCGTACAGGCCGGAGGCTTCATTTGTGACGCAGCATCACGTTAACATGAGACTAGCTAGGTTATAACTACACTGAAAACTAAATCATCTAAACGTAAAGAGTAATACGGTAAATAAACAGCAGAAATTAAAGTGTAGGCGAGACGGGTTAGTGACTAGATATATCGAGTAGCTAGTTTTAAGTATAAATGACATAAGGATAGCTATAATACGGGTTTTTGTTATAAATACCAGCTGTAGAGTTGATAAGAGCAAATTATATGATAACTTGAGCTGTTATAGGGTAGATATAGCACTTCTGTCGTTTTGTAGGTCGTATTTTCGCTCGTAGGCAGCCATATTGGAACATGCTGTAGTGATGTAAATTTATAGTTCGCGTATTTTCATTGGCTGGGTTCAGAGTGAGGTGCCAATGAGATCTGTCCGTGGGATATATAAGCCGGTGTTTTCACGTACTCGGGGCAGACAGAGCTGGACAGCTTGCCTGACAAAAACCATGTCCAGGTAAGGATGGGTTAACTGCCACGTTTGTAATTAGGGTCGGATGACCTGAGAGACCCGGTATAGGTCCATGGGTAGAGTTACCACATGTTAGGTTGAGCATGCCGCACGGGCATTAGCAGTGCTTCATGGCTTGAAAGCCAGGGTGTAGAACAGCTGATTTGTGTATATATATATAATGTAGGGTTAGTGTGGAGAAACACAACAATGAAACTGACACAGAACAGAGGACAGTTCATATATTTCTCCCTGTTAAGTCTGTAATAGACCGTTTAGCATTAGAGATGGAGGTCTCACAATGCCTAGTTGGTAGTTTTATTGGCTTTAGGGGAAATATAGGAACTTGGCTTGGAAGTGTATAGAAGTTAGGATGTAACTATTAGTTTGGCTATTAATGTAAAGGGTGGGTATAAATAGGTTGTGATACAGGAGTTATGATATTTATCTAGAAAGGTTATCAGGTTTACCCTTACAAAACCATTCCATTAATATGTACACTTATTTTTTTTGATATTCCTTATTGTCCATATTCTACAATGGCAACAACATTTACAATGGTTATTATTATTAACACTGTTGATATTTGATATTGTTATTAAGTACTGGAACTGTTATTTCTGACTCTGGTTTTCATTTCTCTAATCTCCCGCCTGATGAGAAAAGAACACGGTGGAAGAGGGATAATGAGGAATAGGTGTCTGGCATATTAGATCACAGAATTAAACACAACGCGAAGTACATTATCATACCCACTATATCCGGGATTGACACCTATTCGACAGAAATCCCCCTTCTACTACATTTGGGGCCGTGACCAGGATCAGGTAGTGACGAGATAGAGAAATCAAAAATATGAAATAATGAAAACAAAATGGAAAATACTCATTTTTATTAGAAAGTTATGCAATAAATATTCAAATCAGGTATATGCCAGTATAGTCCACGAAGGGCAAAGTGCTTTCAGTTATTTTTTTTCTTGTCCCCTGCAGAGTCTTAGATAATCAGAACTTGGCGGTGCGAAGAGGAGACGAACAGGAAGTTTCAGTGGTATGGATAACTCTACCTATGATCCTGATACAAGGTTGATGAGAGAGGGAATCTCCGGGAATAGTGGCAAGCACGTCACATTTTCTGGTGATGATTTATTTTCTGATTTAGATAGGCCCAGTGATAGAAATATCACATTTCCCCAAAATGAGGTGTTTATGGACTCTGATGAGGATAATCAGATAAGAGGTGATACAACAATTTTTTCTGAGGGATTGGAAAGGTCCAGCAGGATCAATATCCTAGGTAGACAGGGAAATCTAAATATAATCACAGATGAACAAATCCATGTGGATGATACGACCAGATACTCTGGGTTAGCAGGAATAGATCGTTACCGGCTAGGGGCATGGGGGGAGCAACATGTGACCCCACGGTAGACGACTCTTGTGTCTAAGACAGGGAGAGTTTGGAGTCGGGAAGGGGATATGAGGCCCAATGGGAGGGACGGGGATATAAGGAATTCATGGACAGATAGTGGATATACCACATTAGGGGGAGATTTAAGGGGACATAGTTACGACAATAGGACCTCATATATCAGGGATACTAGGGATGACACCAGACTAATGTCCAGAGTGGATAGAAGTGGTCGGGTTACCAAAGGCGAGCTTAGGCTAGAGCCCCATGATGTATCTAGTACGGGGGGTAAGATGACTTGCAAGTCATATAAGGGGGACTGGGATGTAAATATGAAAACAGCCCCTGAGTTTGGCACCAATAGGGAGGATGTACCCTATAGGGAACTTAGTTGTGATGGTCGTAGAAGTGGTTCAGAAGCCTATGAACTAGGATTTGATCAGGGTATGGTTGGGAGTTCGAGGAGACGGAGTATGCCGGAACCCATATACCAAAGTACACCCAGGCAATTTGCAAGAATAGCGGATAGTCACAACAGACATAATAATTGCAATGGAGACATACCTTTGAGATACACATGAGGTATGGAGCATGATAATGGGGAGTTTGTCCTGGTCAAGGGAAGGAAGTATATACCAAACCAAGTGACCTCAGTAGCTAAAAGAAGAGAGAAAAACCCTGAGCCATACGATGGGAAGAGTATAGACTGGGTTAGTTATATAACCCACTTCGAACAAGTATCTAGATGGAATGGTTGGGTGAATTCGGAAAAAGCAGCCCAACTGTTTATGAGTGTGAGGGGTACCGCACAAGAACTACTAGCCACATTAACCCTTCACCAGTTATCTGACTATCAGACCTTGAAAGATTCACTAGAACAACGATTTAACCCAAGAGAGTTAGAGGTAGCATATAGATGTGAATACAGAAATAGAAGGCGAGGGGCTGAAGAAAGTGTTTTAGATTTTGGATATGCCATCCGTAAGTTAGCACAACAAGCCTACCCTTGTTCACCCTTCAGGACCTATGAAACACAGGTTATTGATCAGTACATAGAGGGACTAAATAATCATAAGTTAAAGAAGCATGTTCTGCTGAACAAACCTACCACACTCGATAGGGCGATAGCACTCGCTACAGAGATAGAAGCCACAGAGAAAACTAGTACCAAGGCTATAAAGCCTAGGGAAGGGGATATTTGTGCAGTCACAGGGAAATATAAAGGGGAGGCAACTCAAACTGGGAAAGGGAAAGAGCAGTGTAAAACCTTTTATGAATTTGTGCAAAAAGATGGGAGTCAAAAACAGTTATGGATACAATGGTGCAGAGAACAGCAACTCTGTTTCAATTGTGGATCAGCTGATCATAGGGCAAACCGGGATTCTTTGAAACCATGGACAGGGAAAGTCATTGAAAATGATGGCAAACTGTCGTTAAACTAGAAGAGACTGAGTCTAGGGCCATAGGTTCGGTCGGTAACATGAACCCTTTAGGAAACAAAAAGGGAAGTAAAGGGCCAAAATATGAAACAGGAGGGGTGTCCCCATATGATGAAAAACCAACAGCACTTCATTTGGAGAGCTGGGATCATTCTGAAGGGACAGAGGTAACACATAAACAGGGAGCAGGTCAGAATGAAAGTGGGAATTGTCAGGAGAAAGTAGAGCAAACAGGGGAGTTTGATCCGTCAAAGATGGACGACAATAGCATCAGGGTATATCTGAATGCTATAAACCTGTCGTGCTTATATGCCAAGACGAGAATAGATGGGGCCTATTATTACATGCTAATAGATTCAGGTTCATCAGTATCTATCATGTCCTTAGAAATGTACCACAGATTAGGGGTGCAACCGAGTGACATCTCCGACACACGGTTATCCTTATTCACTGCTGGTGGTAAGAAACTAAATATCCGGGGTGAGGTAGCAGTAGCTATTGAAATTGACAACAGGCTGTTTGTACAAACATTTGTAGTAGCTGACATACATGGGTTAACAGGGATATTAGGAACAGACTTCCTAGAACTAAATGAAGCTTTATTGAATGTAACAAAACAGAAGCTCATCACTAAAAAAGGGCAGTTGAAACTGTATAAGCTACCTGTCTCAGGTGACAGTTGTGCTTCGGTGAGTGTGAGAGATGAGATCACCATACCCCCAAGATCCGAGAAGTTTGTAGAAGGTAGGATAGAATGCCTCTGTAGAGGGGAAGTGGGCTGTGTAACACAAGGGAAGCTTAGTTCAGAGTGGCCAATTCTGGTAGCCCATAGCTTAGTAGATACCAGGAGAAGCAAGGTTATAGTGTCACTGCTCAATGTAGGAGAAAATCCTGTTAAAATCCAAGCTTTCACAAAGAAAGGCCGGGTTGACATAGTAGATCAAGTTCACCAAGGGGAATGGCCAGAGAGCAAAACACCTGAACTACCAGAACATTTGAAATTATTGGTAAAAGGGGCATCCAGCAAGCTTACCGAGGGACAAAGTCAGGAATTAACTTCGCTAGTAGCTGAATTTCAGGATATCTTTGTAGGACCTGAAGGCAAGTTAGGGAAAACTGATATAGCTTCACGTAAGATTGATACGGGGGAAGCAAAGCCAATCAAAGTACCACCGCGTAGGGTACCATTAGCTCGGAAAGAAGTTATAGAGCGCGAGTTAGAGTCGATGCTCAAAGCTGGGGTAGTACAACCCAGTGAAAGTAGCTGGTCTGCACCGATCTGTCTGGTGACAAAAAAGACGAAAGCTGTAGATTTTGCGTAGATTTCAGAAGTATCAATGCTGTCACAAAGAAAGACGCATATCCATTACCAAGAATCGATGATACATTAGACACATTAGCAGGAGCTGAGTGGTTCTGCACGTTAGACATGGCCAGTGGCAGATCCGGATGGATCAAAAAGATCAACACAAAACGGCGTTCGTGACTCACAAAGGTCTATACGAATTTAATGTTATGCCGTTCGAATTGTCCAATGCAGCTGCAACATTCGAAAGATTGATGGAGACAGTATTGAAAGATTTAAACTGGAAAAAGTGTCTTTGCTACCTAGATGACGTCGTGATTTTTGGTACAACATTTGAAGCAACGCTCGCTAATCTTCGATTAGTATTTCTTAGATTTCGTCAAGCAAACCTAAAGCCGAAGCCTAAAAATTGCGTGCTGTTTCAAACTGAGATCAGTTACCTAGGGCACATAGTCTCTGGAGAGGGTATTAAATGTGACCCTGGAAAAGTAAAAGCCGTACGAAACTGGGCAAGGCCTACCAATGTTGCGGAAGTTCGTAGTTTCTTAGGATTAATCGGGTCCTACTGACGATTTATAGAAAGATTCTCAAAACTAGCGTACCCGGTGGTCCAGCTGCTGAAGAAAAATTTAGTATTCCATTGGTCTGCAGATTGCAACGAGGCGTTCAAGCAAATGAAAGACAGACTCACGTCGGCACCATTACTCCATTTTCCGAAACCAGGAAACGATCTATTCATATTAGATACCGATGCTTCAGCGAAAGGGATTGGAGCGATCCTTTCCCAGATCCAAGATGGCCGAGAGTGTGTGATAGCATATGCTGCTTAAGCATTGAATGACGCCCAGCGGAACTATTGTACAACAAAAAGGGAGTTGTTGGCTGTAGTAACTTTTGTCAAGCACTTTAAGTACTACACCACGGGGAGGAAATTCTTAATCCGCACCGATCACGCATCTCTAGTATGGCTTAGAAACTTCAAAGAACCAGAGGGAATGTTAGCTAGGTGGATAACCGAGCTAGAAACATTTGATTTTGAAATAGAGTCCAGGCCAGGGGCAAAGCATGGAAATGCTGATGGACTTTCTCGGAGACGTATAAGAAAATGCAAAAAGGAAGAATGTCCAGACTGTGTAGATCCTGCTCAGTTAGTAGAAAACCATAAACCGGAAACCATTTGTCCAGTACTGGGGGAACCTGATACTATTGCCATAGAAGGGGAAGGGGTTGTACCTAACTGGATGGGACAGTATTCAAGGGTGGAATTAATACAGATGCAAAGCTCTGACGTGAGCATAGCGCCAGTAAGGAGTAAGCAGATCATTTTGGTAGAGACAGGACAACAGAGGCAGTAAAACGTAGATTTTTCTGGCCTGGTATGACTTCAGATGTGGGTAGATGGTGTAGGAACTGTGATCTTTGTGAACAGACAAAACCAGGACCAGGGTCCACTAAATCTCCTTTGAAACAGATCAGACCGCTAGCACCAATGANCCCCAGGGAAAGATGAAATGATTGGGTGGAATAGTGGGGCTAGAGCTCTGAAAGGGATGTGGGGTGATCTCAGTATTCAAGATGGGGTGTTAATGATAAAGGGAACATCACCTGAAGTGACAGAGAGAGCTAGAATGGTGGTACCAGAACAGTTAAGACAGATGATATTTGAAGATCTACATGTAAAAAGAATAGCAGGTCATTTTGGTAGAGACAGGACAACAGAGGCAGTGAAACGTAGATTTTTCTGGCCTGGTATGACTTCAGATGTGGTTAGACGGTGTAGGAACTGTGATCTTTGTGAACAGACAAAACCAGGACCAGGGTCCACTAAATCTCCTTTGAGACAAATCAGACCGCTGGCACCAATGCAATTTATAGCGGTGGATATATTTGGAGGGTTACCAGTGTCAAATAGTGGGAATTCATATGTTATAGTGGTCAGTGACTATTTTAGCAAATGGGTGGAGGCTTTTGCAGTTCCAAATCATACCGCACTAACCGTTGCAGATAAGCTGGTTACCGAAGTGTTTTGTCGCTTTGGCTGTCCAGAGTTCATACATAGTGACCAAGGGATGGAATTCGAGTCAGAACTGTTTAAACGGGTATGTCAGAAACTGGGGATCCATAAATCTAGAACAACTCCATATCATCCTCAGTCAGATGGGTTAGTAGAACGTTTCAATAGGACTATGAAGAAAATGTTAGCAACATTTGCTAACCAGAATAAAGATGACTGGGATGATCGTTTACCCTATATCACCTTAGCTTACCGTGCCACAGTGCACAAGAGTACAGGATGTACACCAAACTTGGTTATGTTAGGCAGGGAAATAACGCTCCCAATAGACCTGATGCTGGGAAGTCCACCTGGTAGGCAAGGACAAGGTTGTCGAGTGGCCTATGTCCGATGGTTTCAGGAGGCAATGACTAGTGCATTTGAATTAGCAAATCAAAACTTGGGTAGTGCAGCCAGACGACAAAAGAGCTACTATGATGAAAAGACAAAAGAAAAAGTATTTGTACAGGGCTCCTGGGTATGGAGGTGGTACCCTCCATCTGCAAACCAGAAACTGGAACTTGGTTGAACAGGTCCATATCTAGTAACAGAGATAATATCAGAGTTAGTATATAAAATACAGAAATCAAAGGACACCAAACCAATCAATATGCACATAGATCACTTAAAACAGTACGTGGGTCAGAACCAGCCAACAAATTGGTTGACTCCAGACGAAATTGAGTCTGGAGGAGGGGAATGTGGGGAAGAGTTGGACGACTCAATTAGGAATGAGCTTGAACAAGACACCCATGAATACGGTAGAATTGACCTACAAGGCAAGGAGGTACATCCTAAAATACATAGAAAGGAATCTCCAAAAAGAACACGAACGGGAAGGGTTGTTAAGCACAGGGATATATTTTCACCGTAGTTAGGACAAGTGGGGCCATGCATGGACATGTATGCACAAAATAAGATATGAGCTTAAGCGGGCGTAATATTTTTTTCCTGTTTTGAATTGAAAGGACCTCTCTCATCACACCTTTATAAATTGGGTGGAATGTGTACAAAATGTAAATATCTGGTAAATGTTCCAGTATAAGTAAATATTATTCGTACGGCAAGTTATAATGTCATAGAGGTATTGTTATAATGTATTGTTTGGGGGAGATGCCCAGAAAGGGTGCAGGGTAAAAACAATAAAGGAATATTTTTATTTTAGACATGGATATCCAACTTAAGGTGGAAGAAGAGGAAATGTCTGCATTCCTCAAACAGGAGGAATGGCAGAAAGGGGACCGCTGTGTGGTGAGTGGGTGCCCAGAGAAAAAGCAATTCACCAGGGAGATGGCCTACGTGGACCACTGGACAAAATTCCACCTGCCCTGGCGTCCCTGTGGCAGTGTGTGAGGTGTGGGCGGAGGTATGCACTCAGGACGAGGGCTACCAGGCATAGTCGGATAGAGCATCAAAGGGAAGACACCCAGAATGGTAATGGTGGGGAACAGGTTCTACCTAAATCCCAGGGGAGCAACACCCCCTCCAGGACTCCATCAGGGAAAGGAAAGTGTCGAGGATTTGCCAGCCCAGGTAACAAAGGTGGAAGCGACTGACGTCCCTTCAACGACAGCAACCAGGGGGTGGACACATCCCTATGGGGCAGCGTAAACCGTCAACGCTATGGGCGCTTGCTCTACAGGTGGTACGGAAGATACAGAGGACCAACAGAGAGAGGCGAGCCAGTGAGCGAGGCTTGATGGTGGAGACCAGCCTCGTGGACTACCTCCACCTCATCCATCAGTGTGATAGTTGATGTTCTTAGGGGTAATTTTGACATATTAATGATAATGATATTATTTACAAATTTAATAATTGTTGATTGAGTGTACATCAAAGGATTTTTCTTTACTAATTATAGTGCTGTTAATTATACGTGTCGCGGGATCGTGCCTTTTTCAATTTTACATTATTTGTATAAAGATAATATTCGCCTATAAATAATGTGGCCTATTATTTATATAGATTGTTGGAGCCATTGATAATTTATAATGTTATATAATACTCTGTATAGTTAAGAAATGTTGCCATAATTTATTTTTGCTATAATTTTTGGATATATATACTTAATAGATAATATATGCACTCACCAGATAGGTGTATAAAGTTGGTGAGTATTTAAATGAGTCAATTCTATACCAGGTAGTAAGAATTGACTGGGAGGAGGCATGTAGGCGAGACGGGTTAGTGACTAGATATATCGAGTAGCTAGTTTTAAGTATAAATGACATTAGGATAGCTATAATACGGGTGTTTGTTATAAATACCAGCTGTAGAGTTGATAAGAGCAGATTATATGATAACTTGAGCTGTTATAGGGTAGATATAGCACTTCTGTCGTTTTGTAGGTCGTATTTTCGCTCGTAGGCAGCCATATTGGAACATGCTGTTGTGATGTAAATTTATAGTACGCGTATTTTCATTGGCAGCTCAGCTTGCCTGACAAAAACCATGTCCAGGTAAGGATGGGTTAACTGCCACGTTTGTAATTAGGGTCGGATGACCTGAGAGACCCGGTATAGGTCCATGGGTAGAGTTACCACATGTTAGGTTGAGCATGCCGCACGGGCATTAGCAGTGCTTCATGGCTTGAAAGCCAGGGTGTAGAACAGCTGATTTGTATATATATTTATAATGTAGGGTTAGTGTGGAGAAACACAACAATGAAACTGACACAGAACAGAGGACAGTTCATATATTTCTCCCTGTTAAGTCTGTAACAGACCGTTTAGCATTAGAGATGGAGGTCTCACAATGCCTAGTTGGTAGTTTTATTGGCTTTAGGGGAAATATAGGAACTTGGCTTGGAAGTGTATAGAAGTTAGGATGTAACTATTAGTTTGGCTATTAATGTAAAGGGTGGGTATAAATAGGTTGCGATACAGGAGTTATGATATTTATCTAGAAAGGTTATCAGGTTTACCCTTACAAACCATTCCATTATGATGTACACTTATTTTTTTGATATTCCTTATTGTCCATATTGTACAATGGCAACAACATTTACAATGGTTATTATTGTTAACACTGTTGATATTTGATATTGTTATTAAATACTGGAACTGTTATTTCTGACTCTGGTTTTCATTTCTCTAATTTTCCGCCTGATGGGAAAAGAACACGGTGGAAGAGGGATAATGAGGAATAGGTGTCTGGCATATGAGATCACAGAATTTAACACAACGCGAAGTACATTATCATACCCACTATATCCGGGATTGACACCTATTCGACAGAAATCCCCCTTCTACTACAAAAGCATGATAACTTAAACAAATTTATATTATTCCACCTGCACTTGAACCTATAACGTAAGTATCAGGAATAGAAAATATTACAACATTGTATTTACGTCGGAAACCAAGACCAAAAAATAATTCAGTTGCATTATATTTTCACAATTGGGTCACGTTCCTTTTTTTATTAACAGCTAATAACATATAGACGTGCTTTAATGTGTGAAATACATTCGTGCACGTGTGTACATGCGCTTGAGACGAAAAATTGATGTCTGCTTCCTTGTTTGAGGGAGAACCCCATGCCGACGTTAGAATGGTACCTCATCTAAGTCATCCAGCACAGTATTTCGGCCAGTTTCATTATATTCACTTCAGAACGATAAGCATGTTAACATAAGAATGATGAAGCTATATTTAAACCAGAAGACCTGTAACACATAAGGCATGTTCTACATGAATACTGACTAACAAGAGAGTTTAACATACAATTGCAGTACACACATATTACGTATTTAAAACCCTCCCGCCAAGAATCAATACGTATTTTCTATACATATCTGGAGCTTCCCTTATTGATCAAATAAGCATGCCTCGTTTCTTTTTTACTAGTAGGAAATGTAAAGGGGATGTCAGATAAGGATCAAGTTATCACAGTATTTGTCTACCGACACACCCACATACTTATGATAAAGATCGTTGAATGTGATTGGACATTGGTGTAGACTTAGTGTCTTGGTTTTCATTTTGAATTTCAAGCTACTAATTCCTCTGAGCTGTTTAACCGGACATATTTAACCAACCCTGAAAGATAATCTGATTCCTGATCGACATATACTATATGTCTAGTTGGACCATAGTTGTATGAAAGGCAGAAACAAATCGTGCTGGCCATATGAATGCACCTGTAGTAGCCAACGTGGAAACAATGGATTGGGAGTAGCTACAAAACTGATGCTTTTGTATCTGAAGTTCAGTGGTATGTTAGATTTGACAGACTTGTGTACAATGTTACTGATTTTATTTGCATTTATCCCATTCCAAATCAGTAAGATTTAAAATCGTCATAGGCAGGATAGACTGATCAAGGCCGGCTGGGATGAATTTTCTCCGTGGTTCACCCCTTAACGATGCCTGTTCACTGGTTGTCGTCAGTATCCTTTATATCAACTAACATACCTTAAGCCACAGATAGCACCTTCTATACAATTGACAACATTTAGAGATTAAGCTTTTTTAAGGTTCAAATCCTCTAATCGAACAATTGCAGGTCTAAATTTAGAGAGGTCTGCTTGTTAAATTGTCAAAAGACCCGATGTGTAAAACGCCAAACATATCACTACAGATTGATTGCAAAGGTCAGTATATATAAAAGAGTTTAAGTTTTTGTGATAAATACACTTACAGAATTTAGACAAAGTTTCACTTTTAGATGGGGAAAACAACCCATAGAGAATTAAGCCTTCCCGCTATAGGATTATAGCATAAGATTCAACTCTACTTGTGCCTTATTTATTTCAAATACATCAGCTCTAGTTTATTTGCAAATCTTGCCACTGCAGACTATTGTTTATCCTGACTACCACGTGAATGAAGCGTTTGGAAATCTCGCTCATCTCAGCGTAACATCTTCGTACTAATCACCGAAGAGTAATACACGGTAACGACATGGAGTACCTGTGGACATATAATTGCGATGAACAGATGGCGGCTTAAACGAACCGTATGCGCATCTTCTTTGCGCGGTCACTTTTTTGCACTGTCACACCACACTGTCGCCCGTTGCTAGGGCGTTTGAAGCACCTTTCCATTGATTCAATTTTAAAGTGAGTATGACAGTGTGAAATGAACAATTTGTCTCGACCAATTAGATTACAGGATTTTCACTAGAAATATAATACGGTTTGTATAGTACGTGATTTAGTTTGAAGCCGATACATGTTTTTAAAAGGGAAAGTAAATTTCTTCAATATGAGTAATTTTCGAAGATATAAACCATTTTTCGAGACTTTGAAAGGTTGTGAGACATATGTAATCCGAGTATGAATGTGAACTTTAAAACTAATTATCATTTCACCTTTCACAAATTTATCTTTGTATTTTCGTCCCAATAAACGTCGACCTTTAGAAAGTGGTAGCAATGGAGAAAGAAAATATGTAGGATGGCAGAAAGGACGACTGAATACATACTGAACGACAGGAGACGTGATAGATAACAAAAGAGATGGAAAGTGGCAATACCTACAAAGGTTTACAAGGTACATTATACATCGAGGATGACAAAATGCATGCGACGTATAGGAGACAAGGGGATGCCAAGAGACATGGATTGTGTCAGGAGCTATGACGAATGTCAGGGGAAAAGGAGGATATCAAAAGACAAAAGATGCCAGGAGACAAACGAACATGTCAGTTGAAATGGAGGATTTCTCTGGATGTGAAGAATATAAGTAGATACATATATGGAGAATGTCATTAGGTATGAAGGATGTCTTCACACATTGGGGATGTCAGTAGACATGGAAGATGTATTTATATATGGAGGATGTTATCTGATATTAAAGATGTAAGTAGATTTTGAGAATGTCAGCAGACTTGGTGAAGGTAAGAAGATATGAAAGACGTAAGTAGATATGAAAGATGTAAATAGATATGGAGGATGTAAGTAGAAATAGAGGATGTAAGTAGATAAGTAGATATTGAGAATGTCAGCAGACAAGGAAGATGTAAGTAGAAGTAGATATGAAGGATGTCAACAGACATGGTTGATATTAAGGGACATCGATCATGTCAGTAAATATGACTTTTACTGAGGTGTTCCGGAGACTTTGATAATGACAACTGTCATGGGGGATGGCAATAAAAACAGAGGATGACAGTAAACATGGAGAATGGCAGTTAAAACGGAGGATGACAGTTAACATGGAGAATGGCAGTAGTTTAAAAACGGAGGACGTCAGTAAACACGGAGAATTACAGACAGAAGAGGCGCAGGGAGTCAGAGGAGGTGGAATTTGCACCATATGGTGCGATAAGAATTGGAAGATATGAGATATAAATGTATGTTGTCAACAGTATGTATATGATTTATAAATGTTATAGTTGTGGTTTATATTGCTCGGTGTAATTACCAAGTGTTGATATTTTATCATTCGCGAACTTCCATCCATTTCAAGCTAATACCAGGGAAATAGAATTAAACTCATCTGTAGCTATAGTAACACGTCAAGTAACTCCATGATGATTGGGATTTGACAAAGGCTGATGAATTGTGGGTCAAGAAAATACTCTAATTTTGATATTTAATTAGTAAATAGTGTAAACGACACTCTAGCTATACTTGATTCAATTCGAACGAGAGTGTATTTATGTCACACAGCCCGTCTAGGGGCAACCACTTGGCGCAATAATAAAGATGCATACAGAAAACTAATTCACGTAAAACATTCTGCTGTTGGAGAATACTGCAATCGATACATTTAGACATTTCTATTTAAAACTATCTCTAGTATCTATGATTCAGCCCCCGAAGACCTAAAAATGTGGCGCTCCCAAACTACATCCGTTCAAATGTAGGGATGGTGTCGTCTGATGAGGACATGTTATCCGAAATCTGGTCAATCAGTGCCTAATACATTAAAGTCACAGTTGTCTGATACACTAGTTCACCCGTTATCTGGGTATCAGAATAACGTGGTCCCTGCAGGTAGGGCGTAAGAATTGTACCTGCTGCCCCCATTGCATGATCGTAAGAGGCGACATAATTTGGGATCTTATCTTTTCTCTTCTTTCTGAACAACTTTCTTCTTCCTAATGTCTCCCTTGACAATGCCTCATATTTGTACACTACACCCATGCATCTTGCGTTAAACAATACTAAACCAAACCAAACCAAACCAGATCAAACTTCATTTTCGCAGCATTATGACTAACTGGCAGCGGATTATGACTGTGAAACGAACGATACGATTCCTTGTATTCAAAACTAGCGTTGTAGTGCAGGTTTCCAATGGGGATGAATTGTAGGTCACCTGAGACAAAGTCTCAAATGACCTATTGCGATCGCCATTTGTCCGTCGTCGTCCGTCGTGCGTGCGTAAACAATTTACGTTTTCGACTTCTTCTCCTAAACCCTTGAACCAATTTCACTGAAATTTTGCAGAAACCTTCCATGGCCAAAGGTCAACAAATATAGTGGCTGATTAGTTCTCCAGCTTCAAGGGGCCTGAGGGGCAGGGCCAAAAAGGGTCAAATTGACTAAAATTTCAAAAAACTTCTCAAGACCCCAGGGGAGACCAAACCAATCGTTTATACAAAAAAAAAGTGCCCTTGGCCCAAGGATCCTCCAGACAAAATAGGGATAAAATCCCTTTATCCCTACGCTAGAAGAAGGATTTTAAAATTTTTACCTCTATTACCCCCAATTGCTGTAGGGTGGCTCCAAAGTGTGCTAGAATATCTTCATTTTTTCAGTCTTAAATCTGTATGCTAGATATTTAATAAGGTGGTTTCAATTGGTTTTTTTGTCACTTTGAATAATATTTCTGTTCATGTTCAAAACAAAATCAACTCTCTGTATAAATATATCAGGTGACCGTTAAGGTCCATAGGCCTCTTGCTTTTTAAGTAGATTTTATCGAAACCTATATCACAATATTCATATTACTTCCGTAAGTCTCAATAAATACTTGATGATGAATTTACGAGTGTTCGTATCGAATTAAATTGCCATATTGTTTAAATTTGAGACACCAAACGCAAACATCTTGCTGCAAATTCGAAAAAAATATGTCACATAATGAAAGATGCGTACTCTGCACCTATCAAAATATTTCTTTCCAGCTGATTGGTGCTGATTTTAGCGACAATTAATTGGATTACACGACTTTCGTGTGCTTTAACAAGCGAAACATAGTACAGGTAACAGCGAAGTCTCTTGTCGTGTGTAAACGACAACGGGTATGATACGGCCTATTACTTTGTCGTCTGTACACGACAACGGGGATGGGACGGCCTATTACTTTGTCGTCTGTACACGACAACGGGGATGGGACGGCCTATTGTCGTCTGTACACGACAACGGGGTTGGGACGGCATATTACTTTGTCGTCTGTACACGACAACGGAGATGGAACGGCCTATTATTTTGTCGTCTGTACACGATAACGGGGACCAGGATGACATATTGTTGTCGTGTGTACAGCCTGAAAGAGTTTTAAATGACCTTAGCTATTAATAGGACGTTACACAAAATTAAACTAAACTAAACCAACTAAACTGATGCAAGATTTGCTAACGGGGAAATTAATGAGTTTCAGCAATGTATTTGACGCAAGACAAACCATTGTCCAAATGGTTACATTAGTTGAAAAATGAAAGTGAAATATTGTAGCAGATTCTGTCTTGTATATCTGTTGTTTGTTGAAGAACAAGAGCAACACAAATCAAAACTTGACAGTCATTAATTTAGATATGTTCTCAACATGTTATCAGTAGGAATTAACCCATATTCAACCCGAATTAAAATTTTGAAAAGTCACTTTTTACATTTACATCAAAATATGTAAAAAGAATACAGGTTGCTATTAAAAGGAAACAAATCATTTTAATTTTAAAGATTTGTAAAGAAAATATAATTCACTAATATCAGTGATGAATCTTTGATAGTGTACCATGTATAATGTTATGAGTCGTGAAGAGCTAAACGTGATTCAAAAATCTAAATACTTCAGATACCCATTGTTAATGGAGCTTAATTCGGAATAAAATAATAATATCTATTATAAACTATCGCTTATTTCTTCTGATTAAATAGGTATAAGAATGAAGCAGCTCGCATATTGAAAAGTACAGAATCGAAGGAGAATCCTCACACTTGCATACATCTAGAGGCTAGAGGCTATGGCGCCATCATGACGTTGTCCTTGCCCGTCCTCGGACGGGTCATTATTACATTACAACTTATTATTTATTGAAGCGCGAAGACGAGCCTAAATGCAAAGCATGTCATAAACCACTTACAGTAAACACTTCTTATTAGATTGCATTCACCTCCAGCCGACACTAGAAATTTTCTTTAGTAATATAACCAGTCTTAAAGTCTGATTTTGTCGATGTTAATTCCGGGCTACCCCAGGGGTCAGTTTTGGGACCCAGTTTATTTCTTTACTTTATAAACGATATCCCTGTGGGTCTAAATGCTACAATCCGCTTTTTTGCAGACGATATTATTGCATATCTAGTTATCAAGTCAAACAGTGATGCTGTAACACTTAAAAAAGATCTTGACAAACTAGCGCTCTGGGAAAATACTTAACATGGACACATACTGGAACATCTTAGTCAGGCCAAATATCTGGGTGTAACACTATCATCTGACCTTAAATGGGATTTACATATAAATACTGTCTGCTCAAAAGCAAATTCTACGCTAGGCTTTTTAAGACGAAATCTCAAAATTGGCTCAGCATCAGCCAAAGTACAGGCATACAAATCAGTAGTTCGACCATCACTTGAGTATGCCTGTACAGTATGGGACCCTCACACCCAAACAAATATTGACAAGTTGGAAATGGTCCAGCGAAGGGCAGCACGCTATGTGCTCAATAAGCACAGGTACGACCATCGTACCGCCAGTGTGTCAGAAATGTTGGATCATCTTAAGCTGCACCCTCTAGCAGATAGACGTAGAGATGCTCGTCTGACCATGCTTCATAACATTGTAAACCAGAAAATCGCTATCGTAAAATCAGACAGATTAATCCCCACAGTAAGAAAATCCCGAACAAACCACCAGTTTTCGTATCAAATTCCCCACTTAAAAACCCAGACCAGAAAGGCATCATTCTTCCCTCTAGTGAAATAAACTCCCCCCTGACATTATTTCGAGCCCCACAACGGAATTATTCAAATCAGCCCTCTACCGTCACTTTTCAAACGCAAATTAGACCATCTTGTAATTTCTAAAAACAATCTCTTTCCATGTTTCACTCCTCGTCTGGCATTTTATCTTCAAATTGTTGAAGTTGGTCAGTACCATTTAGAAGTAGAAGAAGTAAATCTCTTTTCGAAACAGTAAATACATCCACTCTTCTACAATGCCTGTATAGTGTTTGTCTGTTCCAACAGATGTACCATGTACATAACCACTGTTGATATTCATTTGTCTTTTACTTCGTTAGGTTCTCTCGTGTCATTTCCTTAAACATGTTTTAGTGACACTAATGACATCTTCTCTGAGTTAAATGGCAGTTAGGAATGTAATACTGTGCAGTGATTATGCATTTAACAAATATCTGCTGAATTAAAACAGCATGACTTAAAACCATCGGAAAACTTTGAAATAGGACAAACGTTGCAATGGATTGGCAACGCTCTGCCCGGGCTTATTTAGGTGTATGGTAATTTACAACGTGATACTATAACCTTGTGGACGGTATGTGTAACGCCGGGACCATCACGAAGATTGTATATCAGGCACTTATACAAGGTAGTGTAGATATAATATAGTATAGGGCCAGAACGCAAACACAGAAAAAAAAATCCAAAACAGGGATTCGTAATGTAAATTAGTTAGTTAATGTGTGATATAAACTACCCTATGCACGAAATATTCACAACAGTCTTGTGTAGAGGACATTTCAGAACATCTGATTATAATGCCATGTACAACGTGATGTTCTGACAAATTTGCTTAGAGCAAACAAGTTATTCAGGTTAACTGACTTGTCATATTCGTTTATGCGTGTTAAAAGGTAGCTAAACATTATCTGTCTGCTAAAACAAAAGAAGAGGAAAAGATTTATATATTTTGATAAATGCTGAAATGTAAATACAGCAGTCTACACATGATTTTGCCTGGGTTAAATGTTACCATAAGTGGCCACATATCACTGAATAAAGGCCGTTTAAATTCAAACAGTTGGTAGGCAAATTAGTAAAATCGATATTTTAGTATATGGTTCAAAGTCTGATGAACAAACTTGATGTGTAGACGCTGACTCTATCGATGATTAGAAACCCTTAAATATTTGAGAGAAAAAAATATTAGGTTTATCTAAAATTAAGTGACCAAGGCAAAGTTGCTATTACGTAAAAGAGATATATGGAGCCTCATATATGACAAAAGAAACTACAAAAAAGAACATTATGATGTATTTTGTTTCTTTCATCTGTCTCTTCAGTAACCATCGTCGTTGGCGTTGAATTTTGTATATCGAATAAGTGTTACTAATTTTGTTTTACGAAATGAAAGTTGTCCAACTGAGGTTGCTATCGTAACGGACAATCAAATGAATACTTGTATACAGTGGTATTCGTTAAAAAGTTGTAAAAATATGTGATAAGACTGAAAAACTGTGGGCAAGATGTACAAAAAGAGACTGACAATTGCAACAGATAAAGCGGATAATTTTTTTGTTTATTTGCATGTGTTGTATACGTTTAAGCATGATACATGGATCAAAAATACAATTTGATTCACAACGGATTTCTCATGTTTCTCTTCATCCTGTATATGATATCCACTAGATGCTGTCCACATCAACAATATGCTAGGTTTTCTAAGGTATCTTAAATCCCGTTTGTCAACTTTCTTTCTTGAACCACCTGTATTTGCCTAAGTTAAGGGTTATTTGCCGATTCATTCCTGTACATAACTGTACAGCAGAAGGTTTGGTTTAGCAGAAGACGGAAGATGTGCTACATCAGCTGTAACAAGACTGAGTATCCTATCTGTGTAACCTAATCATTCATTTGTCTAGCACGAGGAAATGGTGTCATTTGTCCTGCGATTAGACAGGTAGATCGAGTCGGGACCATAAGAATGACTAGCGTTAATAATTAAAAATGCTTGTCTTACCCCCACCTCAATAGGTGTGATGGTGTCAATATCATTGATAATTATTTGTTAGAGTAGAATTTTAGATCGTTAGGAAATTGTCATTAAAAACTAAGAACTATCTACCGGGTCTTGCTTTGTTGTTAGCATTTGTCCTGCTTGTTATCCTTGTTATAGACATACATGTAGCATGACTCTTTGTGATCATACAGCTAATACTTATCTACTTATTTTCATTATGTGCTGGCTTCTATTGCATTTGGGGTCAGACCCTCCAATTCATCATTTCGTATGCCTTGGCGCTTTTTAAATATGTTTTTCATTGTGCCAAAATTGAACGAGCACACTTTTTAATTATCGTATGTGGCTAGTGAATTGATACTAAACATCAGACGTCTGGCATGTCTCATCAGAACGCCATCTAAAACGTAAGAAGCTGACAATTTAGAACGCCCTCTAAAATGCAGATATCCCGACAAGAGCGTCTCCTGAAAGATTACGTTAAGGCAAGAAGGAGAATGCCTCTGATGACATTTTATCTTTGTTTTCGAACATCTACAGAACATTTATAATTGAAAGTTTAAGAGTACTTTTATACAAAACTTTATCCTCCATATAAATAGGATTATAATTTCCTCACGATACTAAATTGAATACCGGGTCATGTTAGATTCACTTGAGAGTAAAATGAGCTGATTAAGCCGCAATTAACCGATACACCGAATATATTCCACTGCCTTAATCTGATTTAAACCTTCCACAGCAAATTTAATTAAAACGCAATGACAACATAAATCGTCCAAAGAAATTAATAAGGTACTACCAGTTCAGTCTAATGCGAGCTTGCGGCAATATATATGCCATACCTAAATTACACACGCTAACATTTTACGAAATGAAAATAATACGGTTGCTTGTGGCGAGCCATTTACTGTCAAACTTTTTACGATAAATATTCAGATGTGTATTTGAACAGACAATGATAATTTTGATACAGTTTATTCTGTCATGTTTCATTAATATACAAAACGTAGGATAAATAACATTCAATACTTTTTTGTACAAAAATACAAAATACGATTTCGTGTTTTGCAACCGATTCATTTGCTGTTCAAGATTTTTGTACATCTTTAAAACATATAATTACTTACATGTATTTTAAATTTGATATATTCTTTTCGTGAATGTGCATTGTTTCATTAGTGATCCTTGGTCCTAAATGACTTAATTGTCGATTGGCCGTACAGCAATACAAAACATAATGTATTGAATATTTGAACATAAATTCTCTAAAATACAATTATGATATAAAATGCAATGATTCTTTGGCCTTTTTTGACACCATGTTGAAAAAAATATTGACAAGAACTTACATGTAAACCGTTATTCGAACTCAAAATCGACAAAACGAAGACACAACAGGAATAAAGGAAGGTTAACATTGAGGTATATTAACGATCAAACTTATAACTCGATAGGAATTTCAGTATAAGTATGTGTGTTACGACCTCATTGATGGTTCTGATATAATGATATGGTATTTATGTGCCATTTGTAAGTAGTTTCTTGTAAACGGTACGTATAGTCGCCTTATCGCATTGATTCATATAAATCTCTCGGGTAGCTTGATATGTTTTCGAAAATTTATTATCACAATGAAGAAGGTATTCTTTGGGTATAACTTATCAATTAGCTTAGGGTTGAAATACATCTTTCCTAAGTTCGCCTTTCACACCATCAAGTGCAGTGCTTGAAATTTCTTAAGTATGATTTGAAATATGATAAACTACACTCGGAAAATATTAATCCAGATAAAGGACAATTGCTATAAATGTACTACTTTAGGGTTGCCTCGTGTTTATTTTGAAAAATACATTTGTTTTAGCATCCTTGGTTTAAGCGACCTTTTTACAGCTGAGGTCGTTCAAGGACGTGCCCACACATGTGTAATGTATGCGTGCTTGTGTGTATATGTACTGGAATATAAATTAAGTCCTCCAAGCAGATTATATAAACCTAACTTACTTTCACAACCATATATAATGGTGAGTACGTTTCAGTAAAACAACACTTTGTTATTACTTATTGTTATTAATTTCTTCTGGTCAGTCCCTCCCAGGTAGGCTTCTCAATAACATATGACAAAAAAAGGTAAAAATTGTTTCTAGCCACTGAATAACTCTAACCTTCGAAAGATTATACAAATTCACCATCTAAGATGACCGAAAGACACAAGGGTGCTTGTAACTTTGAAAATACTGTTGCGGACACACTATCAAAAATACTTACGACACCGCACTTCAAAATCATACACACCTGCAAGCACGCATACATTTAACACATGGACATGGAGGTACGTCCTTAATTGGTTTAGTTTGGTTTTGTTTGTTTTTAGTATTGTTTAACTTCCTATCAACAGCTATGGTCAGTTTAGGACGGCCTCCCCTGTGTTCAGGATGCATGCGTGTAGTGTACGCGTGTGTGTTTAGGAAGACTGCGATATGTTCGTGTTTGTCTCCTTGTGATAGCGAAGAACTGATGCCGACCTTACAGTGCTACCTCACTGAAACATACTGCCGAAGACACCCCACCCGGTCACATTATACTGACAATGGGCGAACCAGTCTTCCCACTCTTTAATTGCTGAGCGTTAAGCAGAAGAAGAAACTACCATGTTTACAGACTCTGGTATGTCTCGGCCAGAACACAAAGCGATCGCTCAACTAAAGGCCAAAAGTGAGGCATTGTCAAGGAAGATATTAAGAATAAGAAAGACGTTTAGAAAGAAGAGAAAAGATAATATCCCAAATTAAGTCGCCTCTTACGATCATGCAATGGGGGCAGCAGGCACAATTCTTGCAGGGACTTAAACGACCTTAGCTGTTAATAGGATGATAAACAAAATTAAACCAAACCAAACCAAGCCCGTCGTTGTAAGAAACACACTATGAATTCTTGCTCATTTCAAATTAAGAAAAATAAGTAAAATGGGCATATTATGGACCGAGCCACTACTCAAAAGAGCATATTGTGATTTTCAAATTAACGGTAAACCTCTTGTACTAAGATTCCCACCAGTACCGTATTCAATATTGTATCCTGACATGAACGTACATGTAAGTCACACACAGGAGTCTTTATCTTTGGTGTACGACAACAGATATACTATGCCAAAGACGATTCCTACCGCAGTCACAGCTGCCCCTTCCCTCCAAAACCCAACGG
This sequence comes from Mizuhopecten yessoensis, assembly GCF_002113885.1. Lineage (NCBI taxonomy): Eukaryota > Metazoa > Mollusca > Bivalvia > Pectinida > Pectinidae > Mizuhopecten > Mizuhopecten yessoensis. Next base: position 753,900 of record NW_018408651.1, read on the forward strand.
CCACACAATTCACCGAAACATATACCAAACAACATAAATGATTCTAGGGGGATAAAGACGTTATATAGTGTAACAAGTAAAGCATGGAACAATATCATGCAAACCAATACAATGGTCTAATGCTCACGTTGTTAAAAAGGAGAACGCCCACCGATGCCTAATAAATATCATAGGCGACAATATATCCAGTCATCTGCAGGAAACAAATAGGGCTTTACGGATGTCAGATGATATAAAGCATTTGCCAAAAAGTACACTCGGCATATTTGCATGTAACCTGATTCATATAAATCAATACTACGTCACATAACAAACAAGAGGATGAAACTCTATGAAAGCAGTTGGACACTGTTTTCGAACGTGCCTCTGACAGCTATTTCGTATTTTTTTATGCAGGCTTTTAACCGTTACACATAGCAACCCGACTAATCTCTAATTCTGACCGTAAAAAGTAGTGATAAATATACATAGAAAGAAGCTTAGACTTGAAAAGAAAACAATATCATAAGCCACGGTATAGTGTTTTATACTACCATATATTGATTTTTGCTCGAACGTTTGGGGACATTGCTCTCAAAAACTGGTACACAAACTTGAAAGAATTCAAAAACGAGCACTGCGGATTATACTAGATGCCGACTATACTGTTCCCGGTGCACAGCTGTTTGTAAAACTAAAATGGCTGCCTTTTACGTACAGAGTTGAATATAACGAATGTGTTCTGATGTTTAAAGTAATAAACAAGCTATGTCCAAATTACCTAGACTGCAATACTCTTGTGAGCAATGTCCATACTATCCAAACCAGGTCAGCTGCAGCAGGTAGATATGTTGTACCCAAACACAAAACGGAAAAATTCAAAAGCTCTTTTAAATATAATGGACCGACACTCTGGAACAATTTGCCAACCACTGTCTCTAAATGCCAATCACTAAACAGTTTTAAGTTCGAGTGCAAAAAACATCTCAATGTAATCTATAAAGACAAGTGTAAAGAAAATTAAAAATCTGCACCCCCTTTCCCTCCTGAAATATCTATCTGCTGTAGTACCTGGAATATGACACACGTGTATCTAAATGAAGTTTTAGAATTTATCTTAATTACTATTCCTAATGCCCTAATCAACACTTTGGTATTAACTCACGCTACATTAGCGTATATTCTGTAATTTTTTACCCTTTGTCACAATGACATGTATGTATATTAGACGCATTATGCGTTTCTTAAATCTTCTAAAATGCAGCATGAGAATTTATGCATTGCATGATATTTAGCCAACTTTTTATTTTCCAATACACGTGTGACATATTTTATTGTAAGCCTGTGTGATATCACATACCAATATATCTGTGATATGTATTACGTAGTTTTGTTATTGGATACACGATGCAGGAGTGTGTTGTTGTTTTTTGTTTTTTGTTTTAAAGATAATACAATGTTTTATTACCTGTGATATGTTACTTAATTTCTTATGTATGTACGTGTATGTCATATCCATGTTGTAAATATTGTACATTTTATGTCGACCACATGTGAGACGAGTCATTGACTCAATGTGTTATCGAATTTAAATAAAGTCTATTATTATTATTATTATTATTATTATTAATGTCACGCACAGCATTGTATTGCAATTTTTAAATCGTGTAAGTAGAGTGTTAGAGAACCCTGGAGATTGCTTCTTAAACTGTCTGCTTTTTTTCCAACATGCTTTATGGAAGCATTCCCATCTTTTGAAGTCCATCTTCATACGATTGATATGTCCTTTAAAATGGTGTCTGGACCACATTGGAAATACATGCATTCCTATGTATACGGACTATGTTTCCTATTCGTTATAGTGTCATGATTTCATATTCATGTCTTTGAAAGGGAACATTTGAATCTCGTTAGTATGTAATCAGAGGGATCAGTATAAATAATGAAGCAAAATATGAAATATTATATGATTACGGTTATGCATTACATGATTTAACAGATGTGATAGCACAGCAGCCATGGTAGATGCACTGGCATTATATTAGATCGATAGGAGGGTCACCAGCACAACTACCAGTAGATAACGATGACCTAGATGAAGGTGGTACTGTACCAATAGAAAAAAAATGACCTACGAAAGGTGAGTAAACGTTTATTGGACGATACTAACAAAGAAGAGGATGAAGCAGGTTTAATACCACTTGCAAAGGGGAAGATGGTACAGGTTATAAAGTAACACTAGCTAAATTTGTGGAAGTTGGTACTAGTAATATGTACATGCAACACTGGTAAAGAGAGTGGTACCAGTTCGGAGTAACACCAGTAAATAAGAAAGTGGTACAAGTAAGATGTAACACTGTTAAAGAAGAGAGTGGTACCAGTCAGGTGTAACACCGGTAAAGAAGAGATTGGTACCAGTAATATGTACATGTAACACTGGTAAAGAGAGTGGTACCAGTAAGATGTAACACCGGTAAAGAAGAGAGTGGTACCAGTCAGGTGTAACACCGGTAAAGAAGAGAGTTGTACCAGTCAGGTGTAACACCGGTAAAGAAGGGAGTGGTACCAGTCAGGTGTAACATTGGTAAAGAAGAGAGTGGTAAAAGTAAGATGTAACACCGGTAAAGAAGAGAGTGGTACCACTCAGGTGTAACACCGGTAAAGAAGAGAGTGGTACCAGTCAGGTGTAACACTGGTAAAGAAGAGAGTGGTACCAATCAGGTGTAACACCGGTAAAGAAGAGAGTGGTACCAGTCAGGTGTAACATTGGTAAAGAAGAGAGTGGTACCAGTCAGGTGTAACATTGGTAAAGAAGAGAGTGGTACCAGTCAGGTGTAACACCGGTAAAGAAGAGAGTGGTACCACTCAGGTGTAACACCGGTAAAGAAGAGAGTGGTACCACTCAGGTGTAACATTGGTAAAGAAGAGAGTGGTGCCACTTAGGTGTAACACCGTTCAAGAAGAGAGTGGTGCCACTTAGGTGTAACACCGGTAAAGAAGAGAGTGGTACCAGTGACCTGTTGCACTGGTAAAGAGGACGAGGGTACCAGTAGAAAGGGATAGTGGAATTAATGTATATTCTGTTGCGTTGTCTTTGTAGGGTATAATAAGAAATGAATTACATCTAAATAAAACATCAATTCTTATTGCGATCAGTAAATTGATTTGCATTTGATGTAAATGTAGTTACTAGTGATATGAAAAAATATATTCCCTTTATATTTGCGGTAAATACGTAAATGTATAGTACGTGCAAACAGTCAAGTAGCAGATTAATGTCGTCTTAAGTTTTGAATCCCGATGATGGCCCTACTGTAATATATACAGAAGGAGAAGTGGTAAAAATGGCATTGATGCCCCAGGAATACAACTACATATAACTGGTAGTTTTTATAGAATCTTATATTTAATCAATTAAAACAATCCGTCTGCTTGCTCGAAACCCGAATGTGCGATTAATGGTTATTGTAATTTGCAATCATGCAATCAATGACATGTCCCACTGGCGTTAAATCAACACATCGTCATGCCCCCGGTAGAACACGTATAGTTTGTACAAAAATATTGCACCATGCATATGTGAATTAAAAGAATCTTGTCAACGATGCTAGAACCAATTTTATTTAATTTCTTATTTGGAGATAACAGCTAAAACGGATGATAAAATTATACGTGAAAATAATTGCCCAAAAGTTGTTTTTTAGTTGATGAATCAAGAATGGTTGCTATTAAAAGGGAGAGATATTTGGTTGGTATACTAGCAAAACTCGAAAACCGCCTTGTTTCTATCGGTTGCAATTACAATGTAACGTCTTGTCAGGGCTGCCTATAGTATTTACGGTGACTTGTCTCATCTGACAATGAACTTTGAAACATTGTAAGATCATTCAATTTGATAAGAAAAGTTACAATTCAAAAATTAACTCATTAATATTTCTAAACATTTTCCTTCTAGGTGGTAAGTATGGATTGCATAGAAGTTCATATAGAACAAGCAACTTCGTGGAATTTATATCCCCCGCTTGCAGGACATATTGTAGGTTAACATTATTGAGGTTAGGTTTAAACATGTGAGTATCGTGCTGTTAATGTATAGCTTGAAACTTGAAGAAAAAAAAGCCCTCTATCTCATTGATTATCCGTAATTATGCACAAATCACATCGGTTGGCAAACTTAGTATGAGTCGGATGTGCATACGGAATTTAGTTGAAACATCTGAACAATATCTACAGCATTTATCACACAAAAACCAACGAGTGCTCGAGATGGCTGGAAAAACAGAAGAACACAAACATGGTTATCAGGTTTGAAGGAATTAGGATAATATTTGCTCGAGTTATAAAGCGGAAACTGCAAATAATGACGTTTTCACATTATTCAAGGGGCCATAAATCCGCCAAATAAAGTCCGCTGAAAGTGGTCATCAAACTTGGCCAAGCCCTTAAGACATTTAACCCTGTGACAAAGTTTGTAGAAAATCGGTTCACATTTGTTGTAGTAATTGCACGGAAAGGAAAGGCAGCAGATAATGACGTTTTTCGTTATTCAAGGGGCCATAACTCCGCCAAATGTGGTCCGCTGAAAGTGGTCATCGAACTTGGCCGAGCGCTCAAGGCATTTAACCCTGTGACCAGGTCGGTTAACATTTGTTGTATTTCTTGCACGGAAACGAAGCGTGACAGACAGACAGACCCAAATGAATATCCCTCGTTTCGTTTCGAAAGCCGGGATAACAACAACTGAATGTTCATGTGTGAGGTTTCGACTAATACGACACGTACTCTGTTACCTTTATTAGACGAATTCCCAGTGCAGCTTAGCTTATTTAAACAAAGTATAAAATATGTCCGGGTTTGAAACAGTCAAATCACCGTCAATTCCGCTATGTCATAAGTGTATATCACTTAATTGTGATACATTTCCGAAATGACAAATCGATTCGGCATCGCTTTCTTTGAAAGTTTTCAGAGGTATGCAAGGGTAAGGTATCTAGGAAAAACATCGAACCGAAAATGACCATGTTTCTGAAGCCTATAGTGTTAATAGGGGTGGTCAGATATTAACATGACCCGTTCTTTAATTATCCCGTCAACATGTTGTTTCATAACCAAGGTTTGCACTATGTATGGACTTTGGCTATTGCTTCTTGCTCTGGATGTTCAATAAACCGATTGGCCTCACTGAGAGACACTTGACTGCTTATAGCAGTGCCGAAATGTTGCTGATATATCTCGGAAGGTAAATACGCTGATGCTATCGCGAGTTTCAGAACAATCCTTGATATCCTGAATCTGAGAATTGTCCTCTTACGCCAGAATATGTCAAATTCTAATGATTGTAGGTGCATCGTCCATGGGTGTGATAGTAAAGATAAAGACAACACCATGGTGAAATGAAATCATCCACATACTTCTGCTAGATGTTTCAAGCTCTTGATAATATGGTGTTCCGCTTTACCCACTAGGGGTCCAATAATATCTGCAAAAGACCCATGGAAATTGTAAAGAAGAGATACGATGTTTTACGCAACAGGTATCGGCGGGTTCCCCTGTTGATGACTCTTTGTAAAAATGTACAGTACAGTCTATGAATGTTCTCTGTAGTGAGATAAAGGTATTTGTAGTTGTAATAATTTATCTTGCTGCCTTGTTTTAATTAAGAAAGGATATTCGCGAGGCGCCATTTTAACCTTCAAATGGGATCGGTATGAAGCTACTTATATGTTTTGTTGTCATGAGGGTTTGCACAGTTAAGACCTTCTCCTTATCAGCCTTTTCATTGCTTTTATGCGAACTGCTCTTTTATCATATTGCGTGTCGGTATGTTGGTGGATTTCATTACAACCGTCACCGAGGGTCATGGTTGATCAGTTCCAGCATAGGTCTCTTTCTTGCACGCTTGTTCTGTTGCTATGACGGAATCATTAAACTGGATTATACCTGAAACTATGGCAGAGTTGAAACCCTTAGCGAGTAACGTTTTATTACAATTAGAAGGCTTTTTTTCGTGTTGTCAACGTCCTATTTGTTCAGTACAGTAGTATTTCAAGTTGCATCCGTACTCGTGTTGGTGTTGTTTCCTCTATAAGACGATTTGCAAATGTTGGAAACATTATTATCTCAGGGTGTTCCATCATTATCTTCATTATCATATATTCCACCATAAGACACTTATACATTTGTACATTGATTATTTCTTAAATAAACATGACAGTGTATGTAAGGTAGCTAGTAATTGACCTTTCTACATGTAATAACACTGACTATAATATTTGACATTAACACATTAGGAAAATGTCATTTTAACACAAATGTCTCAACATCTAATTTAGTAATTAATCATAAGGAAAACTGGTTAGTTTTTAGTTGTACTCTATAAACTCTACAACATAATCTTTTCCGTCCTAGGATTTAAGCAAACAAGTACAGGTATGTATATTATTATCCGAACCTATGGCAATTCCATAAATCCTGAAGTACAGCTAACCAGCTAACGAAGTCCTCAACACACTATTTATTATCGACGCGTCGCGATCCCCGAACTATACGGTAAGTATGAATGCAATTTCATTCCGGCGGATGATGATTTAGATAAGATCTCCCTCGGCTCACAAAGCAGCGCTCTCTTTGTTAAACATTCCACAATGTTAGAATGCTGTCCATGCCAGTAACCGTTTCATTTGCTCCAGGGGGTGTTTTGTTTGTCGGTAATTTGTCTGCGGCTTGTTGTTAGTGGCTGTTTACCAAGTCGTATACGCTTCTCTGATGTAATTAAGCAGACTATCACCTTCTATCAGTGGACGACGAAATGCTATTAAATATGAAGCATACATTAAAGTTGCTCTCCATCCTTAAGATTCCATTACCAAGCCGCACTGTCACCACTGTGCTTGGTTTTGACCTATATTTGACTGGTCAAGAGGGAGAAACGACCTATTGAGACGTATGTATCGGGTAGGACTGGGTCATTATGAATACCAGTGAGGTCGAACTGTCTGGTCTATATTCCTAAACGAATTAATTATCCGTATCATACACGGATGTAAATCCCAAAAGCCTTGGTTGTGAATGACAAAACATCCTAAGTTTGTTTTACTCCCACCGACGCTGACACGTGTTTGAAGGTTACGGCGCTATATCTACATTTGCATGGCATTGACACTTTATAGCCTCTTTGAAAGCTGTGTCGTTGATGGGACTTTAATTACCATACAGCACAACACACAATTCTTAGCGTATTAATACAACACTGACCGGAACTACAATATCCAATGTAAATAATAATGACGGCTGCTGAAATATCGCTGGGCATTGTGAGACTTGACAATGTCATTGTAAATGTATGTGCCAAAGAAAAAAGTAAATAAAAAATACTTTTATTACAACGAAAACACGACCTAGGTCTGCAATATCGTACAAAATGCACATCGGTTGAAATCACCAATGCCGGCAATAGAAACAATTTTAACACTCATGCAATTTATCAGACATATCGTCTGTTACACTGCATTGATCAACAGGGGTTCGTTACAAATGTCTGAAATAGACATATTCAATAGACCTACTGACACATATGTTACAGACCTACTGATATGAGTCACAGCACACATAAACGTTTCAGACATTTGTAACAATCCCCTGTGCTCCGTTGCAAGATCACTCACTTCAAATGATATTAGTTTCACGCGTCTCGCAGCCACGGTTTTCTCAGTTTCGGATCACGACATGTCAAATAACGAGGCTGTTAAAGAAACTACCGGCTGTAAATAAATTCACGTCTGGATTCTTCACAAAATGAGCAAAGAGAAACTTTCGAATTAACTTCCAAAAATAACTCCCTCGAATTGGTCAAGGTCCAATTCACGGTGTTCACTGTATTTATCCATGCGCGAAATTTGTCCCGGGGGAAAATCGACACAATTTAAAATCTAACTTTCAGCTCAGATTTCTATTGATAAACTTAAATTACCCTATAGACATACCATACGCAATTGTATTGATACTGAATTGTGGAATAAGATTGAAGTGTTTGTTAAAATTTCAAAGTACTACTTTGTTTGCCAATCAGCACGTGACAATATGCTGTTCAAATTATTGAACGAAATTGTGTGGACTGTCGATAAGGCGGGCATTTTAAATTTTGAATATAAATTATAAGTTAAAAAAGAACATAAGAGGCAGAAAAAACGTAAATATAAGTATTGAACTGTTTTTGTATGGTATTTATGATCTAATTTTACCATACAAAAACAGTTAAATGCTTAATTACTTACCACCGCATGTCGTTGCTACTGTATAATCCTCTCAAATGCAATTGACATTCAAATAGACTTTAAATACCACGACCCATATGTTGACGTCATCATTTTTACGATGTCATAATATGTAACGTTAGCATTTAAAGTTAATGTGATTGACACTGAACCGCTAACGAAGCGTAACAATCTAGCGTGTATAGTGATGTTTTGATATTAGTCTGTTTGTTTTTCCATTATTGAAGTCGAACAGTTTTTAAAGAAAGATACTTTGACGACCTTATAATTTTTCTAATTTAGATTTCAGCTGGCTATAATTATTTTTTCAACAGGACGCATATCCCGGGAAACCTTATTCTTTACCAAATTCTGACATTGTTAATGAAAAAGTGGGGTACAAGTATACTGCTGTAGCAGGGATCAAGGTTTGTTAGGGTTAGGGACGTCGTCCGGTGTCAATATTTTTCTTTAAACAACTTCTGAATACCCAAAAGGACCAGGTGGTGATATTTGGTCATTAGCATGCTGGGATGAAAGAATACCAAGTTTGTTTAAATTAACGACCTTCACCTATGTTCAAGGTTACAGGGGTCAAATATGTTAAAAAAATTAAACGAATTTTCCGAAATAGCCAAAATGCCCAGGGTGATGATATTTGGCCATTAGCATGCTGGGATAAAGGGCTGCTAAGTTTATTCCAATGAATAACCTTCAATGATATTCAAGGTCACAGGGGATCAATTGTCTAAAAAAGAACTTTAAGAATTTATTCTGAATAACCAAAAGGACCAGGATGTTTAGATTTGGTCAGGAGCATGCCTGGATACCAAATTTGTAAAAATGAATGAGCTTGAATTATATTTAAGGTCACAGGGGTCAAATATGATCAAAATCTTTTAACGACTTCTCCTGAATAACCGTGAGGCACAGGTTGATGATATTTGACCATTAGCATGTTTGGATGAAGGGCTATTAAGTTTGTTAAGATTAATAACCTTAACCATTGATTCAAGTCACAGGGGTCACATATGTAAAAAAATCTTTAAATGCCTTCTTCTGAATGAAAGTGTGATTGGATGAAGGGCTATCAAGCTTTTTCATTTGAATGGCCCTGACCCACTTTCAAGGTCACATTACGTCAAATATGTATAAACATTTAAATGGCCTTATCTCAATAATCATTAGGTCTAGGGTGGTGATATTTTGTAAATTGCATGCTGAGATAAAGGGGCTATACAGTTTTCAACGTAATGACCTTGTTCGACTTTCAAGGTCACAGGGGTTAAATGTTTTTAAATCTTTGAACAGGTTATTTTTAATGATTTATAGCCATAGATACTGATATTTTGCCAGTAGCTTTATTTAAGATCACTTGTAAAGTTACAAGTGAGATTATTTCCAGGTGAGCGTTAATTCAATCAAACATTTTTGACACATGATTTGCTGGTAAATGGAATATACCTTTCCCGAGGTAGTGTACTTCTGTAGATACCGAAATAGTGGATCTTTCATGTAGCTACCCATCTTAAGTTTCCTTTTTAGGTTCAAATTAGATTATATTTTCCCAGTATCTTTGGAAAGGGTTCCAAGGTTGAAGTGCCCCTGATTCATTTATCTTTTTCTTCATACAATCTTTCCAGTTGTTTTCTTTCTCATGCGTTTCAACCAATCATTTGCCTTGTCTAGTTTTTACCTCCATATGAGTCTATAGCACACTGTGTTAATTGGAAGTGAATACAGTAAATATATGAGAGGCGCTGTTCAAGTGTTTTAACAACTACGATTTTTCCTATAAGAGACAGCTTCCGTTTAGACCACATTCAAAACCTTTTTAAATGTATGATAGCCTTCTTTAAATTATAGTTAAATGATTTTCGTTGTTTAAGGAAAAATGTATATCAAACTGTTAAGTGTTTTGCTGACTATTCAAAACTATATCAAGGGCATTAAATATCTTATAATAATTTACTGCTTCCAATCCGCACCACTTTAAAATTGTTAATGTTTAGTTTAAGTCCATAAACTGTAGAAAATATATTGTCATTATAATAATTGACAATATCTTTCAAAAACCATCTAGGGAAATGGAAGCCTTTATCAACATATTGACATGTGTCCTTGCATAATTATGTAGATTATAATATGTACCTTAACGACACTGTTTCTAATTTGACGTTGAGAAAACCCTTTTTTGTTTACTGATACAATATCAATTTTTATGTGTACTTATATACCGCTCTCTCTCATACATTTAAAATGTTGTTTGAAATTATTATTTTGTTATTAGTCCCATAACCCCAAAAAAGCGCTTTACAAGGAGGACATGTGCTCTATTTTAGACTGAAACACATTAATAAAAACAAATACAGTATAACCTGTCTAAACCGGATGTCACCGGGACCAAACTATTTGTCCGGTTTACACAGGTGTCAGGTTTATACAGGGTCGGCATGTCATTGTTTGAAAATAAAAAAATGTAGTATTTTGCGTATGATCTGTATACAAATATGTGAACATAAACAACAGAGATATGAATCAATTGGAACGTTTAAGTATTAACAAAATATAAAGTGTATGATACAAATGAAAGGCGATCTAACATTGGATAGCGCTAATTTGTTTAGAATGAGTTTGCTTTAGATTGTAGCCGGCCGAGAGAAATTTCAGGACAGGGTCCAGTTTACTCCTCCATGCAAAAACTAAGCTTGTGAAAGCGAATCATCCAGGCACACCAATACACATAAAACATAGATACTTTGTGAATACAATTACTTGATTTCCAATATATAACGGGATTTCTTTCTTTATTTGTTTATACACTTCCCATTTTCCACAGAAGCATTTTTTTTTTATTCTTATGTGTTACGGTTTTTAAGAAATCGAGGAAGTTTTCAAGTGTTTTCGTTTGTATTTTTCCCTACGGCATATTTTGAAATCATAGACATATTTCTCTTTACCTTACACTCTTATTTGATAATATAAAGTTTCTCTTGATTGCTTAAACGTTATCATTTTTGGACATAATGCATCTGATACGCTTATTTAATCATTCTCTAAATTGGTCTTTTTTGAACGGTAATAACTCCGATTCCGGAACCTCCATCTAAAAGTTCGAGTGATTGCTAGTTTGTGTTTAAACATGAAAACCAAACACGTGTTGGCATTTTTAACATGATATATAGCATGCATATCGTCAAGTGTGATGTAGAGATCTACATCAGACTCGATGATTTGCATGATAAAATGGTGGTGTGGGCGAACAATAATTACAGTAACAAAGTGTCAAAAAACTGAAATGAACAAACCAATACGTATTTGGAGACAAGAGAACATTGTTCTTATCACGAGCACTTGGATACGAACGCAACGCATACCAACGCATGTATACTCGAGAAATGTTCCACATTTAGGCGATGGGGAGATTGTTTTAACGACAAACACTGATAAACTGTTTATCATCTATCAAAAACTACCTTATATATTTATTTATTCACGTAAAAAAACTTAATTCCATAGCGTTCATCCATGATCCGAATTCTGAGCCTAAATATCATCACCTGTGATAGTGAATTGATCATATTATTGGTAAGGGAAACTTAAGTTTTATATAGATGATAATTGTCATTCCAAAACCAACAACAATTGTCATTGTATAAAGTTTAGTATTAAATTTAAAATAATCAAGAAGTTTGGTGTTTGTTTGATCATCCCTTTGTTGTTTAAAACCGGTAGTAATGTTAGAAATATTAATTAGAAGTCCGCGGAATCGACGTTTTCGAGAGGTGTCAAGTCTCATTTGATCAATTACATGTTCAATCACATAGGTTTTTTTTTTTATTTAAGGGGTGATTTTGAGCCTGTGCTAGTAATGCTAAATCTAAAAAAAAAAAATGTGTTTCCAGTGTTGTAATTATGATAATGAATTATGCTGATACTATCACATCCCTTGTTGCCACAGAGCTGAGGACAATAACTACACAGGCTTTCGAGAGATGCAAGTTACTGAAAAACAATACGCTTCCAAAGCACTTGGTGATATTTACCTTATTCTTTTTCAAAGGTATCCATGCAAATCTTTGTTCAGATGTTGCCTTCGTTTCACTGATTTTACTGTTTAATACATTAAAAGAAAATGCCCCAAAAAATTACTGGCAGGTCTTAAATCTGGCAAACTAGTTCATATCATCAAAGTTCAACGTCGAGGAGTCAAGCGTAATCCTTTTAGCAAATTCTTAAAATAAACAATGGCCCCTGTAGTAATTGTATTCTGCTTGTATGCTGATGTACTAAAGGGATATCAAGTTTATCAAATATGTAACACACAGTCAAGAAGACAGGATGCAAATGGGTTAAAACTTCATACGCATTTTATGAACAATAGGCACGTAGGCATATACATATATATGTATCTTGCTGCGATGAAAAACTGTAAAATGTGATTACGACCTTATCAAGGATCACAGATGCTAAACATATCGAAAAAATGTTTATCTATCATAATGGAGTAATGAAAATCAAGTTTATTGTGAAAAATAAAAGGATACAACATGTCTTCTCGTCTCATTCTCGAAGCGGTGTACACTGAGCCCTCAATTTTTCCAGGGGAACAGAGAGCGACATTAAGCGTAACCCCTCGATATCGAGGATGTGGAATCACCGGAAGTACTGATTTTCTTGTTTTGACGTAATATTAAAATCACCGTTAAAGCAACACTGCATTATTGATTATTGATCGTAGTTTTTGCTGATGAAGATAGGAATCATTTGTCACATCAGATATCTAAAACAATGGTTTAGTTAAATAAATAAATATTCATATAACTAGTTATTAACAGACTACTTTTCTCCCCACTTATGAAGAATGACCTCAGATAGTTGGTAGCCGACACACATTTCTGACAGGAAATACAATGTTTCAAAGTAAAAAAAATATACGAGCCCTTTACTGACTATACGCATCACAAATATATGACCTGGTTACATACCATTAGTTATCCAGTTATATCAAAAATATGTATGCGGATGCTTTGATCAGTGTTTAAGATAAGGATTCTTTTGTTTTAAACAAATGATTATTTCATTGCCCATAAAGATTACTGCGCTGCGACAACGTTGCTAAACAAATGGCAATGTAACGCCTTGAATCTGTTCGTTGGTTAGTATGGGCAATCCAATTTGAATACTAAAAGTCATTCTGATTCCCTTACTGCTTTGCTTCCCCTTACTATGGTTCCCAACAGAGTTATTTGTCGTCATAAAAACAAACCTATCTGCTTAATATAGATTATTCATTAGTTTTTCCTGCCGGTACCCATTATTGAAGCGTTCAGCCTTCATTCATGTATATATGAATACGGAGTATTTGTGTTCTAGATACAGAGTTTATTAATTTGTTATGTCAACTGAGTCTTCAGGGAAGACAGGTTGGCATAGTAAACGACCAACAAAACAGTACACTTTCAGAAAATGAGTAGTGCTCGCGACACCGTCCAACTTTTTATCAAAGATTTGGAACCAAAATTCGTAAACAGTTACAGTGTTTATTGTATCCAAAATGATTGTTGTGGTTTCTATGGCACCTCATATCGGGCATATATGTGGTTTATAGCTTCAGAAATACACTTTTAAAAGAGAACATTTACGAGTTTTTAAAGTAATGGAAGAAATATAAAGGCAATGTCTGGTAATCCTGTCACAGATCACTAGTTCTTGTAATGAATACCACTATTAAAAGAGCGCAATATCAATCATAACACATCTTGAGGGAGACAATGTTAACGTTTTAGCATTTGTCAGAGCGTTGATAGAGACCGTTGGGAAAGATCACGACACGCTAGACTTGTACATCAAACACACTTAATTCAGCAAATCATCAAATATATAGTAAAGCGATTCAGAATAGATTATACCAAAATGTGTTCTTTAACTGTAAAAAATCATTGTTTTTATAGGGTAAATGGTATTTTCAGATCGACAGATCGTTAAAATGCGTTAAGTAATACAGGGCATTAAATCTCTCTTGGGAAATAACACCTGACATTATCATATAGGTTGTACACATCCTTGGACGGTCAGTACATCATTTACCCCGTAATAACATCTCTGTTAAATTGATTGACAATGCCTGGCTTACGTGACCATACATGTGACACCCGAACGTCTCACGATTCCAGTACAATAGTTAAATGTCTCCATACTGTTGACTTTGTGAAGTTCATTGTAACTTTTGAACACATAAATACATAAATTATATAAAAATAAATAAAACTTTATTACTTATATACATGTTTGAACTATATGAACGTAAAGAGAAGCTGCATTTTCTCATTATTTCACGGTTGTCTATTTTGTTTAAGTGTCAAGAAATTCTCTTTCAAGTGGTATCAAAAAGAGTTATCGTAAAACTTAAAAATAATTATAATATTTTAGAGAAGAGAATGTAGTTGAATTGATAGCTTTAACTTTCATATTTCATATTTTTGTTTAGCGTCCTATTAACAGCTAAAGTAATTTCAGGACGTGCTTCCGATTGTGTAGTGTATGTGTGTATGCGCGTGTGTATGCAAAAGACATGGTATGTTGGGGTGCTTGCCTCCTTGTGATACCGCGGATTTGATGTCGACTTTATAGTGCTATCTCACTTAAATACCATGCTGAAGGCACCTATCACAGCATTCCGCCCGGTCTCATTATACTGACAACGGGTGAACTAGTTGTTGTCATTCCCCTAAATGCTGAACGTTAAGCAGGGAATAACACCTCCAACTTTTAAGGATTTTGGTATGTCCCGCCTGGGGACATGTGTTTTTGCTATGTTTTTTATTTTATTTAACGTCATTTATTAACAGCATAGGTCATTTAAAGTCATTTATCAGATCCGCGATATCACAAGGAGTCATATTCACCTAAATATCCAGCCTCCAGCACACATATACACATGGAGACACGTAATATAAATCACTTATATTCTTTTTCCTATTATATTGCACTAACAGAAGAAAAAATAACGTTGTTACAATTCTCGTACGTATGTAAAACATTGGCGGTAATACGCTTCAGTAACATTTTGTAGTAAAACTTGAAATAGTCGCGTTCTTACAAAGGTGAACATATATTATGATCATATGTTATACATTCTGCATTTCATAAACGCAACAGCTGTTAAGACATCATTTTATATAAGCCGATACAAATTCATACTGTTATTCATATTTATAGTCAGATTTGAAAACACAACCTTCAAATCAAGTAATCAAGTAATCAAGTTCTTTATTACTTTAAGTACTGGCAGGTATCAGTCATAACATATATACAAAACAATACAGAGACAACATACAATATGATACACACACACATACACACACACACACACACATACACAATTCAAGTTTTATTCCTTAAGTTTGACAACTTATTGGATAACTATACTTTACATTAAATTACAAATTACGTATATGTATTTTGCAATCAACACTCATTATCACTCCAACATCATTATTGTGCATTCAACAATCATTAACGCTCTCACATCATCATCATCACCATCCTCTTCATCATCATCATCAGCATCATTAACATCTGACATTAACAACAACAACATGTAATCCGTAACGATACAAATGTCAATAATACATAAATAGACATTTATATAAATTATATTGATGTGCATGTTTACGTCACTCGTGCCTTATTTGCCTCAAAAATGTATATAGCAAGTTTACGAATAACGCTGATATTATCAGCACTTAGTAACTGTACAAGTTTAAACATTGAAGGATTTCGCCAGTAATATGGTTATACCAGTGTGAAAGACTTCACATTCCAGTCACCGCCAACTGCCTATACCTTACCCTGGCTTCACCTCTCAGCATTTCTCCGTCATGGTCAAGGCCTTACAATGGAGGTTTTGTTTGTTTGTTTGTTTGATTGTGTGTTTATAATTAAGATTATGAAATTCATCTTTTATCATAGTCGCTAACCATTCTTCAATGTTTGAGCGATGTGTGATTGGTTCTGTGTATTTATTTATCTAATAGATTTTCCTTTCCAAGAAAACGGCAAATTTATCGTATGAACCGGAGCTCCTGACAACATTTGACTAGGTGAAATATTTATGACCATTTTGATGATAAAGATTTTGATTTATTTTCGATGACATGCTAAATTAAATAAACGTTATCATCATACTAAGCAAATTTTTTTGTTGGGGCTTAAAAGTTCATACTGTATTTTGGAATATGTTTGCATTACCAAACTTTGGCGTTTTGATATAGTTGAAAATGATATAGCTGAATTTTGGCGCTTGCAATTCAGGTGTTTGACGATCCAGTGTGCTAATTTTTGGTGCTATCATATGCTTATAGTTGAAGTCGCCCCATCAATCCATTCCGTTTCAATAGTTGTACGGTTAAATGACTGTTCGATCATATATAGACTTTGCTTACGACGCATGCACTAAAACATGTACGTATGGTTCTAGTTATTTTCAGACTTCGTAAATATACTACATAATGTTATACGTTTCACCCGGCTGTACAGAACACATCCTCACCTACCGCTAAACGTGCATGTATTGCATAGCGATATAACTTGCTATATACACCTGCCATATTATTAAAACAACGGATATGAAAATACTGAAAGGTAAGGACGCCTTCAGATGAAACCATACCTTTATTAAAGTGTTACTAATGAAACTGAAGTTCTTAATTGATACATAATACATGAGTTGGATCACAGCTGGCCGATATTCGGATGTTGCGACGATTTAGAGTTTGATCATTCACTCTAAGCATCAAATAAATAAAAATATAGCCACATTCAAAATATCCCAAAATACGGTATTCTTTCCCGAGCCGGCAGAAATACACGTACCAAGGTTAAGTTGAAAACAATTTTAGTCGACAGTTAAAATCCTTATGTATTTAAATGCACGTCTAGACTTTTTCCAATCCTTTTTCTATCTGTTACAGAAATATTCAATAAAAATGCCGATTACTTTCAATGCTGTCAAAGTATTCAATTTCAATGTTGTGTCCAAAAGGACCATGTCAGTTCAATTTGAGATTCCGCAAAGGTTTTGCCAACGTAAGGCCAATTTCGGGAATTCTGATATCCATCTGACACCTACAAGGAAAAGTTAACTGGAAAACAATTCCGGATTAGACATAAATACATAAATAAATAAATAAATATAAATATACTAACTTCAGGTACCCCCTAGTCCACCTGCTAACATCCCTTTGATGTCATACCTGGACACATATTGGTGCGTCTTTGGCCTCCTGCTGTCAGCACTGGACACGGGTGTGTTTAGTGTTATTTACCTGTACACAAATGTCACACCTAAGTAGGCTAAGGGAGTGGATCATTAAACGGTAATACTGAAAATATGCCATACATTTTGTTGATATTTACAAACAGCATATACCAACGTTGAAGTTATTCTGTAAGCATTTTTCAATGATACATTTCCGGTGGTTGTTTTTTTACCGTAGCGGTGCCACAGTATGTGACTGTAGAGCAGAGAATATAAAGCGTATACGTCTGTGTAAGTTAAAGAAAATAATTGCAAACTGACTTTCCAGGTAAAATATAGAACCATTTTTGATCGACAACATTGAGAGTGTTTGCATCGTGTATTCGACAAATTTCTTATCAGTGGTCAGAATCAGGACACGCAATGCTTCCATGGTGTGTTGATAATAATAATATACAGCATTTGATAAGCCACTATAAAGCGCTTTACAGTACATAGATATACAATTAATATTTACATTAATTATTTAAATTTTTCGCAATTCGAAGGAGCTCCCTTATCAGGCGCTAACTGCTAGTTCTATGCCACCTGGCTAATAACTCCCTATGTGTGTATGCCTGCGTGCGTGCTGGAGATGTGATGTGTTCTGTTTGTAGTGGGACCGTGCTTCCAACGGCATCATTTAAAGTGGTGCTCACTTGAATGCTACAGCACACATACCGCAATATCCACCCCAGACCATTGTATACTCCACCTGGGTTGTTGGAGTTGTATGTCAAGGAGAAAAACACTTTCTCTGATATGCCATGCGTATGACGACTTCGAGGATCGAACCCCGGCCGCCTGCGTGGAAGGCCGAAGTATTAACCACTCGACCAATCCGCCCTATTCAGAGTAGTCCGTTTGATATCAATTAAACTCACTGTCTGGAAATTCTGGGAAATTTTATATGGTTGAATACCATCTACATAATGTTATCTCAAGCACAATCTGATTCCTCAAAACTAAAAAAAATATAATCTGCGATATGACGCTGTATGGCCATGGCTGTTTTCTAACTCGCCTATTCCTGCCATGGTGATTGCTAGAGGCGTTGAACTTGTGACGTCACAGCCGATAGGGTCTCATTCACCGCGAGTTACGATTACGACCGGTTTTATACGGTTTTTGACATTTTTGTTTTTGGATTATATTAAATAAAACTAAAATAATGATAAAATATTGGTTTTTGTTTTTAATTATTAAGACTCTTGGGTCCCTGTGGACGCAGATACGTCCTTTGTCGATGTATCTAAATTAAATTTCTCAAACGAAATCTGGGAATTTAGGAAGTATAAATTAGATGTATCTCAACCAACACTTAAACTTGAAAACTTGTGGAGAATGATTACTCCGACATATCAAGATAAGCCCAAACAAACATTATTATAACTAATTAAATAGCTTATACTACTTTGTATACGTCTCTGATTGAACTTCGGGTATATGATAATGAAGAATGAAGATGAGTAACACTTAATGCCCTTTTCATTATGCGTCGGAAACGTATGGTTGTGAGGCATAGATAACAAATGACTTCAAGGGATTAGGGGGTTGGATTAGTGTTTATAATTTGAATGGTCTGAATGTGCTGTATGTAATCAATGTGATTCAAATGAGATTTAGATCACTAGTACCGTAAACATTTAAAAAAGTGTGTGGGGGAGGGGTTAGGCGGTACCGATGTCATCAACGCCGACTTCAGTATCTGACGAATGACGGCATCATTTCTTTTAAAATATTTTTTTAACATACATAATAGTTTTAATTTTCAAAAATTCCTTTCTTAAATCTGCAACAAAGAGGTATTTTGATAGGAAATGAAATGTATCATCTATATCTTATAATTGGCACAAACATGTCCAGTATATAAAACCATCCTTTTGTATGGCGACTATATGTTACTTTTTTCAGATATAAGATAAACAACTGATTCGTGTCTCAAGAGGTTTAATGAGTTTAGTATTCATTCCGAATTTCAGAAGAACAAATCAAACTTTACTTTGTATCTATTTGAAATTTTCATATTTTTCCACTTCTTTTATATCTCTAAGCACATTTTATTCTACTTAAAAATCATAAATGTATGTTTCTAGTTGTAACTATTTTATGATAGTTTCAGCAAATTCACAATGTAAATCCTAACGTGTGAAGTCATCTTATATCAAATCCTTTTTGCTAATTTACCTGGATATGTAAACCAGAACAGACCGGTGTGTTAGTTACGATGATCATGGTCGCTATCAGGGGTGGCCTTAGCTCAGCGGGGGTGCACTACCTCTCACCGGTACTTCACGTTTAAACCCTTGGGCATCCCCATTTCAGTAAAGCCAGAGCACACGCATGTACGTACTGGTTGGTCGTCTACTGAAAGGCCGTAAGGCCGTACGTATAATACCGGACGTAGCAACTATCAAAATCAATCTGTACTAACTCTTATTTTAAGATTCAGCTACCGGTTTTTTTGTCAGCACATCAGACCAGAAACGTAAACGTCTCTGATAAGACACTTTGTTTAAAAAAGTTTTGTTTTAAAACCTATTAATTATAGTATAGTAATATGTCTCTGGTAAAAGGATTTTAAAAGGGGATGGCCGGGGTAGTTTTTGGAAATGATCTCTTCTGTGTTGTAGTCCAAAGGTACGAAACTTTTTGATGTGGCTTTAGATGTAAATTGAAGAATCTCGTCGGTATATCCCGGGACAGATTTTTTTATGTTTCTTTAATGTTAATCGTTTTTTTAATATATTAAGCATAACTTGTACAATGGAAACATAGTAAATTTGGTGCTAATAATTATTTCACTGTGATTAACAATACAGTAAAACCTCACTCCGGACGTTAACTCGAGTTGACATTTCCTGTTGTCTGCAATATTAGTGAGGAAATATAGACAACCCGAAACCTTTGGACCCACCGTTGTTTCCGTCTCTGCCTCTAAACTCGTTGATGGGGGCATTTTAATCCAAAATGAAATCCGTCATCCACGCCAATTTGAATGGACAAAGTCTCACGAACGTCACCTACATTCCGATTGTTTCAAGATTAAATTCAATTAATTCAATTTGTTAACCTTGTCCTCCATGTTAGAAAAAGCAGGACGGACCACTCCGTTAGTTGTATCGATTTTTTAAGATCCCCGATGTACACGAGAGTACTATGTACGTGTGTGAGAAAGGGTTGGAGGAATGAAATACTGCTGGGGTGGGTCACCCCGAATACAGTTTATAAAAGGCGTTTGTAAAAAATACAATTAAATCATCTCTATATTTGTAACTAAATAACTGTGTCGCTTTACGTAAAACAGCAACGGCTAAATCGTGAGACATTTGCAGTTTTGATACAAATAACCTTTAATATTTCGATTTCTATTCGCAGACGATATTTCCTATTATGCAATTTTCTTGTAAGATACAATAATACGTATTTTATTGTGTATTATATGTTAAACTAGTAATCGTGCAAAAAAATCAGGAACCGCTTGAATACTATAAAAAAAATAGCACTTCCATACCTGAGGCAGGTGTCAATGGCGTGGCTGTTGGTTTGTGTACTGGACACGTCGATTAATACCGATGGAAACCAGTATGTACCCTTTATGGAATACAATATAGCAGATATACACTATTTCAAAATAAGTACAAGCTATATAGGAAGACTACATGCAATGAATTGTTTCCAATCCTTTCCGGGACTTCCCGCATAACTGCTAATCAGGGACGGGATCACCATTCGAGATTTCCAATTTTGTGGACACATTTGGACTGAATCACGTCAAGTTACGTCAAGTTAATCGACAAAAAAAGTATCTGCTAATATTCCCCAGGTTCATATTTTTCTCTAGTTATCGATGTCGAATTCGAATTATACTTCGATATTCTCTATCTCTTTTCTATACTTCAGCGGATTGAAACATTGTTATTATATATAATATTTCTAGAAATGTATAAGCTGTAGCATATTAATCATAAAGAAAGCTCATGTGCTGTATTAATGTACTATTACTTCCTTTACCACCTATACCATCCTATATCGTCTATACTTCCTATATCACCTGTCCTATACCCTCCTACAGTAACTATTTGTCCTTTACCACCTATATCCTTCTTCATCACCTTTACTTCCTATACCACCTATACCCACCTACATCACCTATACCTCCCATACCCCCTTTGCCCTCCCACATCACATTTACTTCCTATTCCATATATACCCTCCTACATCACCTATACGTCCTATACCACCTATACATTTCTACATCATCTATACCTCCTAAACCACCTATACCCTCCTACATCACATTTACTTCCAATACCACCTATCCCCTCCTATGTCATCTATACTTCCGATACCACATATACTTCCTATAGACCCCCTACATTTCTACATCATCTATACCTCCTAAACCGCCTATACCCTCCCACATCAACTAGACTTCCTACGTAACCGTAACTTCATACACCACCTATACCCACCTACATCATCTATACTTTCTATACCACCTATCCTTCCAATACCACCTATACCCTCCTACCACATCTATACTTCCTATAGCACATATACCTTCCTACCTCCGCTTTATTAACTATATCCTCCTTCATCACCTGTACTTCCTATACCACCTATACTCCCAATACCACCTATACCCTCCTATGTCCTCTATACTTCCTATACCACATATACTTCCTATAGACCCCCTACATTTCTACATCATCTATACCTCCTAAACCTCCTATACCCTCCCACATCAACTAGACTTCCTACGTAACCGTAACTTCATACAACACCTATACCCTCCTACATCATCTATACTTTCTATACCCCCTATACTTCCAATACCACCTATTCCCTCCTATGTCATCTATACTTCCGATACCACATATACTTCCTATACCACCTATACTTCCTATACCACCTATACCCACCTACATCATCTATACTTTCTATACCACCTATACTTCCAATACCACCTAGACCCTCCTACGACATCTATACTTCCTATAGCGCATATACTTCCTATAGCACATATACCTTCCTACATCAGCTTTATTAACTATATCCTCCTTCATCACCTGTACTTCCTATACCACCTATACCCTCATACATCACATTTACTTCCAATACCACCTATCCCCTCCTACATCACATTTACTTCCAATACCACCTATACCCTCCTACATTGTACATCATATTTACTTCATATACCACCTTTGTCTTCTACACCACCTATACTTCCTTTACCACCTACACCCTTCTACATCACCTACAAATGTAAACTGTCTTTACCATCTATACCCTCCTGCATTTATTTAGTTATTTTATTTAAGTAATAATGATCATTTATTTTTATTTCAATATTTTTATTTCATATTAATGATTTATTATTTGATTTGTGTTAAATATTCAATTTAATCATTTTTATTTCATTTTATTTATTTATTAATTGATTTGTTTTATTTATTCAATTCAATTATTTTTATTTCATTTTATTTATTTATTAAACCAGCATTCATATGTTCGTCCATCTGTGATACTCTTCATAAATGTTGCAATAATATCATTTACAGTTTCATGTGTAGTTGGCATGTCTGGTTTATATGACTGATGGAGATTATTTTTTCTACACGACGCTGCTTGTGTTGCACTTGGGTTTCTATGTTTTCACCACAATTCGGTGAAATTAACAGTTCAACCCGACCCTGTCTAAAGTTCGTACACACTCCACATTCGAGTGGATACATTGTAACTAGTTCTAAAGCAGTCCACGAGATAACTCCAACACGTGCTCGAGAACATACGGCTATCACTTCCGCTCAAAAGCTTTCCCGTTAACCATTCTATTTTTGCTACAGTCCTTCATGTGAGCTAGACGGGCCTACTGCTCATAGAAACCATCACTGAATGCCCAAAACATATGGGGCGGAGAATGCTCAGCCACTACCTTAGTGCTATCAATAACATATCTCCTTCAAACGGTATGACAACCGGCATGTCTCCCGAAAAATACATCAAAGTATTCTGTTGTAAATTAACATGTGCCCTTACAATTTGAAAAGCCTGCGTACTTTCGGCCTGTTATCTCCCTACATAAGTAGAGGTACTGGTTTGGGTGTTAGGTGGGGACTCCACCATCAAAGTCAACGGAATGTTTATCTCCCTCCCCATCATAAGTTTGTTTGGAGTAAACCCAGTGGTTTCCTGTATACTAGACCGGTAGGCCATAGTGACCAGAAGAAGGTGTAGGTCCCAATCAGATTGGTCTGTACTCACATAGGCACTTAATATTGCGACCAGCGTTCTATAGAACCGTTCTACCATACCATCACAACAAGGATGGTATGGAGTTGTTCTTGTTTTTCTCATTCCCAAAAGTTTACAGATCTCCTGTGACAATTTGGATTCGTAATTCTGACCCTGATCGGAATGTAACGCCATCGGCACCCCAAATCGAGAGTAAAACTTACCAATTAGTACCTTAGTGCTAACAATAACATCTCTCCTTCAAACGGTATGACAACCGGCATGTCTCCCGAAAAATACATCAAAGTTCACCTCGCAATTTCCCTATTAAATCATTGGGCTAGACAGCTAAAAAACCGCTGCTTACCTGGCTGATGTCGGATTCAAAAGTGCTGTATCCCAGAAGCCTGTAGCCGGACCCCAAAGAAACCTCTCAAAGTTGTAGTTAATTTCCCAAGTACTGAACATCGATTGCCACGATTAGTCCCTATTCGCTAAGAAGAGTACAAGTGTACCCACTGCCTAACAATACCACAATTTTAGACAAAAATAATAACAAGAGGCCCAAGTTCAGTTCTTCAGAAGAAGTCGTTTGAAGTGTTTGACACATTTGTCAAGGTAATTTTCATTCTCAAACTTTGTTGGGCTCCATCCAAGGAAGCCATCAGCCAAATATGAAGATTCTATACCTTTTAATTCTTCAGAAGAAGTCGTTTGAAGTGTTTCACACATTTGTCAAGGTAATTTTCATTCTCAACCTTTGTTGGGCCCCATCCAAGGAAGCCATCAGCCAAATATGAAGATTCTATACCTTTTAGTTCTTTAGAAGAAGTCGTTCGAAGTTTTTGAAATATTTGACCCCTGTGACCTTGAAAACAGGTCAAGGTCATTTTCGTTATCAAACTTTGTAGGGCTCCTACCAACGAAGCTTTCAGCGCAATATCATGACTCTAGGCCTGTCCGTTCTTCAGAAGAAGTTGTTTAAAGGAAAAGTTGACGGGCGAGGACGGACGGACGGACGGACGACGGACGCCACGCCACGGCATAAGCTCACTTGGCACTTCGTGCCAGGTGAGCTAAAAACAATGTCAAAGTTCATTAGTGAGCACCATCCTAATGTCAAAGGTCATTGGTGAGCACCGTCATCGTAGTAAGTTCATAAGAGAGAACCATCGCAATAGAAAAGTTTATTGGTGAGCACCATCACATTAAAGTTCATTATGCTCGTAATATGTTCCAAACGAGATTTCAATACCCTAGCAGTATTCGGCCTGGTATAAACAAGTTTGCCAGCTACCAACCAATGCAATAAATGTCAGCTCAAGCGAACAATTAGTTAAGTTACCAAGATATTACAAAATTTACCCAGTATCCCTTATGGAGTTACCCCAACAATTTAAAATTTACATAAACCTAACAATTTAAAGTTTTACTAGACCCTAACAATTTAAAATTTCCCTAGACCCTAACAATTTAAAGTTTCCCTAGACCCTCAACATTTAAAGTTTCCCTAAACCCTAACTTAAATTTGTCCAACCCTTAACTTAAAGTTTTCCAACCTTTAACAATTTAAAGTTTCCCTAAACCTTAACAACTATGTCAGTGCCTGTTTGACAGGGATCGCGATTCCCCTCCCTCGATCATTTCATTCCCCATAACAATGCAGAGCAGCAAAACCCGGTGTGCGTATGGCCATTCCGCAAACCACGCCCTGTCGATCCAAACATTCCACTCGGAAACGAAACACCAAGAGAAGAGTCAAAAGCACAAACACAGCGGCTCGGATTAAAATTTCCCCCTGGTATTAAGTTGTGTGATCCAATACTTCTTAATCAGGACCCCATATAAAAGTAAAATTTAACTTGCCAAAGCATCAGGAATAGTTTAAAAATAGTACCGGTAGTAGCGATTACCCAATCATATAATTTAACCACAAACCTCCTCTACAAGGGAGGGAAAACACATGCTTTGCACAACTGTTCTTATCTAGATACAGTTGTAAAAAAAAAAAACAATAAAAAAAACCATTATTACAAAACCTAACATTCTCGACCCTGTCCTGACATCAGGCAGTCTGCTTATCCTCCCTTAACCATACTTTTTGGGGGTAGCCACCCCTGTGTATAAATTATACGCTTAATTAATGCTAAACAGACATTAAGCTACCAATACTACAGGACCTCTAATTTTATAATAATCCACACATAACAATTCAGCCCGACCAGAGCTGACGTCATCCCCAACCAACTAAACTAATCCTAACCAAGACAATTGCTCTGTCACCATGTTGGTCAAAACAACTCTAGCCACAATAACATTGAGCGCTCCTCATGGCTAGGCTAACCCTAAATGGCCAAATAACCCACCCAATGAAATTTCTTCAGTGGAAGTCAGAACTGAGTTCAATCTTCAATGGTGGTCAAAACAACTCTAGCCACCAAAGTTGACCCCAGATGGCGACTCCACAAGTAGACCTACTCCTACATATATTCCCCCCCCCCCCCCCATTTCTCTGACCGGACTGCATTGAAGCCAAATGACCCCCTAGACCTTTATTAACTCCCTCATGGCTGTGTGCATGATTTCATGATAGTATCTCCGCATCCCGGTGGAATTGTAATGCACCCCGTCTGACAATAGCCTGGGTGACATGAGCCGGCGCCGTACCACCAGAGTCTGGGCCCCTGGCTTTCACCTCGAAAGCCAAAGCAAGATTAAGATTGGCGCGCCGAGCCCCATATTCCCCCAGGGTGATCCACCTGAGGCGAGTTCTTCTCAGTAACTTTAAAAAAAATTCCTACAAAATATAATAAGTAGGTATAAGTACGACCAACAAAAAGAACCCTTTTTCTAGTTCCTAAGCATAAATGTATACCCGCATATAACTAGCATACATTCCACGCAATATATAAGTGTTTATATAGTGTCCTTCACAACTTGTCACTGGCACTGATCTTCGGAGGAGGGGGATGGTCCTTCAGGCTCCAAGGTCAGGGTCACCCGCCCGGCTCACACATAGTAGGATTTATGGTAACTTTATGTCCACAACGTCGTGATGAATCCCATAGAGGTTGGTTCGCGGTAAGGTATCACAAGTCCTCACACCAGTATGTGGGGGTCACTGCCAACCCTTGGGGCGAGGAAGGCTATCCTAATGTCTCTGAATCACAGCTTGTTAGTCCAAAGGCACTGTATCAAATGCACCTGTATGGTCTACATCACAGGGGCCTGGGTCCTCCCCTGGGTTGGGGTGCCAGCAACACAGGATCATATGGAAATTAAAATATAATACATACTATTAGTTATATGAACTCCTAAATAGCCTTATAATTGCACATATTTAGATATACAATATTAACTACTACAGGTCTAATACTCGAGAAGGCCCATTCAGGTGAGGTCATTGGCTCCGAAACCGCATCCAGTCAGGCGGACGCCGTCTGCGTCACCCCGGAAGAGGTGCCGGGCTTGCCCAAAAGCTCCCCCCTGATCTTCTAAATCGAGTTCTAAGGGGTTACAGTCATAACCCTCATTGATGTTACCCTCTCCCCGACTACATTGCAGTAATTCCAGGGGTCATCAAATGAACTTCCTCTAAAGGGAGACTACCACTCCGTGACTCCAACACCTCCGGTCTATCATAGAAAGGTTTGAGACGGTTAAAATGTACCACCTGCTGAATTCTACTACCAGGCTTACAGATGACGTAATTCACGTCAGATAATTTATCTTTGATCAACAATGGTCCCTGCCAATACTTTAAAAGTTTGGGGCTCATTCCTTTTTTCCCCTGGGAGTATGGAGCCAAACTTTCTCCCTAATATTAAAGGCAGCATCATGTATCTTAGCGTCATGATACCGTTGTTGCCTCCTCTGTTGTAAATTAACATGTGCCCTTACAATTTGAAAAGCCTGCGTACTTTCGGCCTGTTATCTCCCTACATAAGTAGAGGTACTGGTTTGGGTGTTAGGTGTGGACTCCACCATCATAGTCAACGGAATGTTTATCTCCCTCCCCATCATAAGTTTGTTTGGAGTAAACCCAGTGGTTTCCTGTATACTAGACCGGTAGGCCATAGTGACCAGAGGAAGGTGTAGGTCCCAATCAGATTGGTCTGTACTCACATAGGCACTTAATATTGCGACCAGCGTTCTATAGAACCGTTCTACCATACCATCACAACAAGGATGGTATGGAGTTGTTCTTGTTTTTCTCATTCCCAAAAGTTTACAGATCTCCTGTGACAATTTGGATTCGTAATTCTGACCCTGATCGGAATGTAACGCCATCGGCACCCCAAATCGAGAGTAAAACTTACAAATTAGTACCTGAGCCACAGTTTTTGCCTCTTGATTAGGTAAGGGATAAGCCTCTTTCCACTTTGAATAATAGTCACCTACTACTAACAAATAACGGTTGTTTCGCTCTGTGAAGGGGGAAGGGCCCTAACAAGTCTGTAGTTACTTTTTCCATGGGATCGCTCGCCTTCATTTTAATGAGAGGGGCTCTACGTTTGCGTATGGGATTCTTTTTAGCACTACAAGCCAAACACGAGCCTGTTGAACCTCTGCCCGTGACCACTGGCCATCAAAGGAGAGACTACCACAAACCCCTGGCAACCTACTCATAGCATCGGCATTAGTGTGTTTAGAACCACTTCTATGTTCAATTTTATATTGTAATGTGTCGAGAAACTCTATCCAACGGGCCACCTGTCCCTCAGGTTGTTTAAACGAGGCAAGCCATTTTAAGGAGGTATGATCATTCCTTATGGTAAATTCCCTCCCATACAAGTAATGCCGGAAGTGTTTTACAGCCTTGGTTACAGCCAATAATTCCTTATGGGTTGTGCTATATTTGTGTTTAGCTGGGGCATGAGTAGTGCTGAAGTACGACAAAACCTTTTCCTGTCCATTATGAATTTTGGCTTTTGTTTGTTTGTTTGTTTGAGTTTGTTTAACGTCCTATTTACAGCTAAGGTCATTTAAGGACGGCCTCCCCTGTGTGCCAGATGCATTTGTGTAGTGTATGTGTGTGTATTTTGGGAGGCTGCGATATGAATTTTGGCCAACACTGCCCCAGAGCTATGAACACTAGCATCAGTATCGAGAATAAAAGGTTGATCAAAATTTGGGTAGGCTAACATAGCGGATTCCTGTAAAGCCCGGTTGAGGGTTTCAAATGCTCCCCGACACTAAGGACCCCAGCTGAACCTAACATTTTTCTTTGTAACATTGAATAATGGTATATCTATATTGGAAAAATTCTGCACAAACTTTTTATTATACGA
Source organism: Mizuhopecten yessoensis (assembly GCF_002113885.1). Taxonomy (NCBI): domain Eukaryota; kingdom Metazoa; phylum Mollusca; class Bivalvia; order Pectinida; family Pectinidae; genus Mizuhopecten; species Mizuhopecten yessoensis. Next base: position 782,963 of record NW_018408651.1, read on the forward strand.
GCATAGTCCAAGTAAACTTCTCACCTCGGTCACACTGGAAGGAACTGGCCAATCCCTAACTCTCTGTCTTTTATCAGGGTCAGATTTTATCCGTTCTGAGCAAACACTTATCCCAAGGTACAATACCTCAGTTCTACATAGTGTACATTTTTGCGGTTTAAGTTTCAGACCGGCACACTGTAAACAATCTAACACTTTTTGAAGTCTTTCTATATGTTGTTCGAAACTACTTAAATACACGAGTATGTCATCCAAGTAAACAAGGCATACCTTCCAGTGTAACCAAGAGAGAACTCTTTCCATCAGGCGCTCAAAAGAATTTTATCCTTCACGTTTTCAGCAAGCCCAAGTTGCCAGTAACCAGAAGCGAGGTCTAACGTAGACAAGAATTCCACGGAAGTGGATGTGTCGCCTGCGCAGGAAGCTGGGGGATTACGAAGAAATAGATGTACTTTTCATTTCAAGAAATAATGTTAAAAGTAAGCAATAATCATAGATTATGTTTTAAGCAATCCCAAGCAAGCACTTTTGGTAAGGAAACACTGCATGAGGTTTGAGTTTGATCGGCCCAAGGAAACTCAAATTATCGCACGAAAACAGATTTTCTATTTATAGTCACAGTGACCTTGACCTTTGACCTTCGGACCTGAAAAGCAATCCCAAGCAGGCACTTTTGGTAAGGAAGCACTGCATGAGGTTTCAGTTTGATCGGCCCAAGGAAACTCAAGTTATAGCACGAAAACATATTTTATATTTATAGACACAGTGACCTTGACCTTTGAACTTCGGACCTGAAAAGCAATCCCAAGTAAGCACTTTTGGTAAGGAAGCACTGCAAGAAGTTTGAGTTTGATCGGCCCAAGGAAACTCAAGTTATCGCACGAAACCAGATTTTCTATTTATAGTAACAATGACATTGACCTTTGACCTTCGGACCTGAAAAGCAATCCCAAGGCACCACCTTTGGTAAGGAAGCTTTTGTTTGTTTGTTTGTTTGTTTGATTTTGTTTAACGTCCTATTAACAGCACTGCATGAAGTTTGAGTTTGATCGGCACAAGAAAACTCAAGTTATCACACGAAAACCTCTGTGCGGACGACGCCGACACAGCAGTACCTTTGTGTCACCAGCTTTTCGCAGGCGACACCAAAAATACTTTGAGCCATTCAACTCATCTACACTATTGTCGATGCGCGGTAGATGATAGGCGTCCTTACGGGTCACCAAGTTCAGTTTACGGTAATCTATGCAAAACGCATAGTGCCGTCGCGTTTCTCCACAAGGACCAGCGGAGACGCCCATGGGCTATCGGAGGGTTATATAGTCCCCTGAGACAATATATCCTTAACCTGCCTATCCATCTCTTCCCGTTTGTGTATTGGTAGACCATACGGACGTTGCTTGACGGGGAGAGCGTCTCCCGTGTCTATATTATGGAGGTACCTATCACAGCGCCCCAATACCTTATCCTCCAACATAAACGCCCCCTTATTGGATTTTAGGAAGTTTTCTACGGATTCCCGCTTATTCTCTGACACACAACTCTGGGTATCTGCAACAGACTATCGGTTTGTTCGGATGGTTATTAGCTAAAACAAAATCTGGGAATCCCGTTTCCCCTATATGCATAGTTTTAGGCTCAATCAAACCTTCCGTGATATCCGGGCTACTTTTACATGCAACACCGGTAACTAGTACTTCCTGACCTGCGGGTACAACATAATCATACACTGCGGTAATCTTACACACCCTAGAACTAGCGGCATGGGTGGTGACCTGTTGTTCAGTACCAAATTTGACAGTACGATGGACAGTATCTATAGTAGCCCTAAACTTAGTGAGAAAGTCCATGCCCAATAAACCTTCCTCAGAAGACTCGGCTATAAGCACTGAATGGGGATATGCTTCTTTGCCTATGACAACAAGTATCTCGCAACATCCGGCTATATTTAACCTATCTCCACTAGCAGTGAGAAATGCACGATGAACTGGTTCAAATTTAGGAAGGTTCCCCTCAAAAACATGATGAAATGTTTCCGTATTCAGGGTGGTTATGTCTGACCCTGTGTCTACAAGAAATCTGACATCGCGACGCGAACCGCCTACCTCCTGGCTCCCGACCCTCGCATCTGCATCAATAGGCCAAGATGGGACCCGCATCCTGACCTGATTTAGTTTAATGGACAATTCGATTGGATATGACCCCATTCGCTGCAACGATAACATTCTGCCCCCCCCCCCCCCCCCCCCCACTAGTTTTGTTTCTCCCTAACTGGGCCTCTAGGTTACTCAACCTCTTCACTAGCTTTGCCAACTGTCCCCCAATAGGCTCTACCTCTGTTTCCTTTACCTCTAACAAACTATCTACCTCCACAAGTTGTTTAGGTTTGCTAGCTCCATCCAACTTCTCAAAATGTTCTTCATCCAAGGCCATACGAACGGCCTCGCCTATAGTACGGGGTTTATTCCTCTTCGACTACTTCTGGATCTCTCGGTTATCCAGGGCGTCTATTAAGTGCTGCACCTCCATAATACCCCTAGTTACAGGATCCGCACCTGCATATGCCCTTGTCGCCAGTCTCTGAATACTACCTGCTTATTCAGAAAGAGACTCTTCTGGTCATCAGTCAAAGCATTAATGGTTTTGCATGCCTCAAAATGGGTAAACCAGTCCCGATAGTTACCCTAACCATTATAAGCCTCTTGCATTACGATAGATCTAGATAATTGGGCTTTATCCTGCTTGCCCACATACCTAGTTCTATAAGAGGGGGAGATAAATACCGGCCAGACCTGCGAGAGCGTTTCCCTTGGGTGGCTTCCCCTAACCCTTACTCCTCGTCCATCCTTCAAGAATCCAAGTCGTTCCCTCCCCAATTTGTTTCATCAAACGTAACCGCGGAAGCATCCTGTCGGCCCTCGGAAATCCGTACCGTTAGGTCAGCAATCTCCCCATCAAGTCTATCTTACACCGCACCATAATCTATGGACTCCGCCATTGTTACCAACCCCTGCTTCACATACAGGTTAGTATTTATTTAACTTATCCCTGAACAATTATCGGAATATCCACAAAGACACCGAATTATAAGACTGGAAACGATTGTATAGCATTCCTGTTTAACGTACAACAGATACAACACTACAGTGTTTCCAATACCAGTTACACAATCGCATTCTCCCATCAAATAATTAGGTGAAAACTATTGGTGTTTTGATCGATAACCTTTGTAATATGTGTAACAAAGAAATTGAAAGTATAGAATATACTTTTTGGGAATGTCGTCATTATTTCAGACTTTTGCAAGATTTGAAAAATAAAATATACCAGAATTTAAATCGATTATTTGACTTTAGATTAGAAACAATATTGTGCATCTTGAACACAGGAGAAGCTGTCTTTAAATGACCATAGCTTTTAATTGGACGTTAAACAATTATAAACCAAAACCAAAACCAATGATGTCGCATTGTGGCATCCTATACAGATTTAAGACTTTTGTAAACCAGATCTTGTCAAATAAGTCACTTGTTTAAACTGAACTTGTTAAAATTGTGTCCTTGATATATAACATACAAGCAAATAACTCGTGCGTACCAAAAATGCACATAAACATATTTTTGTTTGTCTTCGCCCATTGCCACACCATGGCCAGTTATTAGCCAAGCCGTACATTACTAAAAATACATTTAACAATTATCAATAATAGGGGGTTGGAATTATACATGGTAAAACAGGTACATGTACTACACAATATAGTTATGTGTGATATGCAAGTATGCAAGTTAAAATGCTGTATGGCAATGTATGTCAATGTATGACCATATCAATGGAAATGTATACCATGTGTCAAATAAATATACATGCACATGTACATTGAACATGCGTGTATAACAGAAAAATAGACAATAACTCCCGGTTGACAGCCATCCACAACGTTAACAATCATCCTTTTCTGATAAAGTTCTTCAATCAATTTACATTTGTATTAACTGTCATAAGTTATGTGTTAGTCGCAAAAAAGTGTTAAACTGTTATAACAAGTTATGTAATGGTCACAAGCCTATCAAGCTTTTATAATTATACATTGATATATAAATGGGCATGCATGCCTATCATTTTTGTTTACTTGTTTCCAGATTTTTGCAGTGATGTTATAATTATAGTTATTTTTAACTCAAATAAATTCACTGTTATGATATGTAACTTAGAATGATTCAGACTGGTTTGCACAGAAGTTGAGTCAAGATAAGTTTGTGTTTTTATTCAGGTTTCTTAACTAATAAAAAAAGCATGCACAATGATGTGCTGTATGTCTCAATGTATGTATATATGTCTCGATGTATGTATATATGTCTCTCCGTCTCTCTTAATGAATATATGTATAGGTGTATGGGTATATATGTAGATGTATTTATATTCTGTTTTAGGTTATTTTGTATTCTAGAACTCTAGAGTTTACTTTCTTATCATTGTTTGTAATATTATGTTGTATATAGTGTGAAAAAGGTATGTTTTGTGTTCTTGTCTTGTACTCTATTTGCAAGTATCCATTTCCCATCATCCTCCCTAATATCCCTCAATACATCTAAACTAAATGGAGAAAGGATGACTGATGCATTTACCAGAATTTGCATAGCATTCCATGTAGAATATATAGATGCTGCGAGTTAATGAAGGCAGGACTATATATAGGTTAAATATGCATAACTAACTGGTCCAGGCTTTGAATCTACCATAAAATAAAAAATCCGAAATCTCCAAGGATCAACGACAATAGCATACGAAATTCCGGATTTCCGCAGCATTTCTTCGACAACTAGAGCGATTATTATGCATTGTATAGGTATATTGTAGCATGGTAAGATATTGATTTGCCCCTCATTACGTAACATTGGCGCGATTTCGCATTCCACTGAATGGCAGTGGTGCCTATTACCAGAGATTGGGGGAATTTCTGTTTTGGTGACGGTGTCTTTATGTGAATACTTTGATTTTGGTTTTAAAGGATTTAACGCTCTATTTACACATCAGGTCATTTAGAAACGTGTCTTCATGTGTGTGATGAATGTGTGTGTGCAGTATGCGGTAGTAGGTGTTTTTACCTCTTTGCGATAGTACTTTAAAGTACTAAAATGTATCCCTTACATAAATACTATGTAGAAAGAACCGAGAATAATTCACACAGTCACTTTGTAAAAAAATACCATAACCAGCTGTTGTAATCTACTAAGTAGGGTAATTTCAATTTCCGATCGTGAACTGTCTCTTTCCTTACAGCAATTAACATCAGTGCGTCCCCTACATTCGGTGTTAACATGTGGTAGCTGATTCAATACTATAATATAAATAATGACATTCGTGATAGATATTGACTGCGGACGGATAAACTTAAAACACAGGGCTATATTCATTCGAAGGCCTCATGGTTTGCATGTAGTTGTCATCAACTGAGTTATATATGTGGGAAAGTGGCATTACTTGAATTCGATCTAGATTTTCACGGTTGGGTATCGTCGTTGAAGCGCAAGACGCCCCCTCCCCCTTTCCGTCACACCTGGTCTTACTATCATTGTATTTTTTGAAAGGTCTCCATGTAAATCTTTCATATCTTGCCCTAGTTGTATACATTTTTTTTTTATTTTATTTTTTATTATTTTTTCATTTTTTACAAGACAAGACAAAACATATATGACATTGTTCCTAAGTACATGATTGTTCATACATATTAAACAAAGATCATCATCATCATCATCATCATCATCATATAAGATATTATTATTAACACATAAGCAGATATTAAGCAAAAAATTGCCAATGTCATGTACATACATAAAGACATACACTGAGACACTGATGAAAAAACAATATATATAAACCTATGACATCAAACACACAAGAGAAAAACCAAATAAACTGAAACAGAAAAAACAACAACACACAAAACATTACAGGGGATGGGGAGCACTCCTAGGTCATTATATTTTAACTTAAGCCTGGCGAATTAAAATGTATGAAATATTTGATGATTATTATTACAGTGAGGAGACGATAAAGTACAATAGATGTATATATGTATAGAACAAATATGTCATATATATATATATATAGTCATATTATAATTGCATCCAGTTATCTATTTGATAGTTTAACTCATCCTTATTTATTAATTTATTCTGTTTATACACAAGGATCTTTTGTGCTTTTAATTCAAATTTTATATGGTTTTTGAGACTAGTCAGATTAAGGTCAATTTCTAGGCATTTAGTTTTATATATGTATTGTTTTATAAGTAGTATTATGATGTTTTCTATATAAAACTTTGTATGGTTATATACATATACAGTTGTATACATTTTCGTATCCTGGTTTTGTCGTCACCTCGGTATGCTCTCCTTGTGTTTTGTGATATTCAGATATTCATTCGTTGATGTATAGTTGTTTGAGAGATCACGGTAATATATGTTGTTAACAATAATGTAATTATGTGACCTACTACAATTTTACAACCTTTAACCACACTACATTAGTTATGTATTTTGTTTGTGTGTTTTAGTTGTATGAAATCCAATCGATAGCAGTTATCAAGAACTTTACTTAATCAGTGTCCTGGTGTTCAATCATTCAGGGTCTGTCACTGCACTTTGTTTAGATAGCAATACTTTATAGCCGACAGTCACAGGCAAATTTAAGTATAGCTGCTGTATCATTGATCTTCCCTGAGGAACGAAATGCTTCTATGTGTGCTGAGTAGACGACATGAGCACACTCCTTAATGTTACATGATGTAGGTGCCAATCCTAGCAGTGTATAGGTTCAAATATGTTCAGGTAACCAGGTGCTATACCGTGTGTGTTGAAACAACTCTGTACTCTTTCATTACTGCCATGCAGTGCGTGCTTCTCCTATGCATGCTTCTTTCCGAATTTCCTGAAAGATTTCGTAGAAATAAATATAGAGTGCATTGATGAAGCTGGTACGGTGAGTCAGCAAAACATAGGCTTTTAGTTGATAACATGTTCCTGGTTTTATTATGGTCATGATATAATTTTATTTTCGAAGGCAAGACAAGGTTTACAGTATGCGTTTGAGTTTTTTTGAAAAAATGCATAAAACTGAAAGCCACCTCACAAGAAAACTACAGTAGAAATACATGACACATGTATTCTTACATAGGGATTTTCTGCAATTGATACGGTAAATAATAAAAGGCGCAAAAGAAAACAATAGACTACAACAATCACAAAAGGAATTATTTGCTTTCTGAATATACATGTATGTAACGTTAACTAGCACAACCAATAATAATGTATTCAGTAACTAACGTTATTTATCTCGGTGGTTTTACAATAATTTGTTACACCTGGTGGCCTCTTGTTACACACGTGTGTCTGAGTGTTTGAATGAAAGTCTTTAAACTTTGAAATTTGTTACGTCGTTATTGTTACGATTTCCTGTTCTGTTTGTTAAGTGGCTAACATATTACATATTTTACTTCTTTGCCTCGCCGCTGATATTTGATTTGATTGATAGTTTGTATAAAAAAAATCCGTTGTTTTTTAATTGGTCCTTTATAAATTACCATTCATTATTATTGAAGCACGAAGACCAACCTCAACTTATAGACACATGTAAAATAAAGCATGCCACGAACAAGTCACAGTAAAACGTTTGTTATTAGATTGCATCGACCTTCAGCGAACGCGATATTTTTTTATACCAATATAACAAATCTCATGTCTCTTTTTTAAAACATAAATATTACTATAATTCTTACTTTCGTTAAACTTGTTGGTTTGTTTTAAAAGATATAACTGACAATAATCAATTTCAAGATTACATTTGTCTTTTACCCTTTGGTTTGGTTTAGTTTGGTTTAGTATTATTGTTTAACGTCTTATCAACAGCTATGATCATGTAAGGACCGCCCACACTGTGGTAGCAGTGTACAGTAGAGGGTTGTGGCCATGGGTGATATTTTTGTTAAATGGCTAACCCCTGTATAATGATATGCAAAAAAAATATAAAAATAAAACTGTACTAAAATTGGTATAAGCATGATGAAGTGGGCTATGTGAGCTTCACATTTGTAAAAAAGAAAGAAGATAATTGTTTGGTTCGAGAATAAAATTTTGACCATAATCCGAAAGGGTGCGGCGTACACATGAAAAGCTAGCTTTACAGGAGGTAAAATTTTGACAACAGCACACGACGCAAAATTGCAAAAAATCAAGTTTTACAACTTTACGGGGACCCAGATAATTCTGCAACCAGGTAGGTAATCATTAATTTCAGACAGATCTTAGGAAAAAATACTAACTGCGGGGGTCAAATTTTGGGTTAAAAATAGCAATTTGTGGCATTTTTTGGTAAGTTTTGATGTGGTAACCATGGTTTTCACACAAGTGACATACATAGAAAAAAGAGGTTTATACACTTCTCAGTACTTTATATGTATTGTAAATGTAATGCAGTTTACAAATATATATACATGTATACATGTGTTGTGTAGAGTAAATCCGCTGTGTTTACATTTCCTCGACATGTGCCTTGTTTATCCGAGTCGGGCCATTTCTACTGTATTCTGCTACCTGTGTGCAAGATGCATGCGTGTGGTGTATGATTGTGTGCTTTGGGAGGCTGCGATATGTTCGTGTTTGTCTCCTTGTGATAGCGCGGTTGGTTGGTTGGTTGACAAATTTCGCGCCTACATGAATCCGCCCTTACGGGTTTCGCGCGCAACTGATGCCGATTTTATAGTGCTACCTCACTGCAACATACTAACGAAGACACCCAGCAGGACACCCCACCGGTTACATTATACTGACAACGGGCAAACCAGTCGTCCTACTCCTAAATTGCTGCGCGTTAAGCAGGAGAAGAAACTACTATTTTTACAGACTCTGCTATGTCTCGGCCAGGGGACAGAACCCAAAGTCAAGGGAGACATTAGAAAGAAGAAAATTGATAAGAAAGAAGAGAAAAGATAATATTCCAAATTTACTTGCCTCTGACGATCATGCAATGAGGGCAGCAGGTACAATTTGTACGATGTCATATGATTTGCTGAACAAAAGTTTAAGCTGATTGGTTGAACAAAAGAACTCGTTGACTTGCTATGTTTAGTCAATTTTTGTGTTTGTAATATTATACAATAATGGACTTTTGTGCTGGTGAATATGATGTGGTATGAACCTGAAAGAGTTATATTGACCGTGGCGAAGCCGAGGTCAATATCACTTTTTAAGGTTCATATCACATCATATTTACCAGCACAAAAGCCCATAACTATTTTATCATATGCTTCAACAATAAAATAAAACAAAACAAAAATTAAGGTTCTGATTTGTGTACGCGAACTTCCGCGTAACGTTTAGCCAGGTTTGAATTCAACAGTTCAGCATCGAAGCTTTCGAAGACATCGTCTAGGTTCTTTTCTTAAGATAAGCAAGGAGGACATCCACTGCGTGTTCAATTCCCTTTCTTGATGTTAATAGCATCTTTATCCTCGAATAGTTTTGGTTATTTTCTGTTGTAATGAAGGAGAAACGTTCACCAGCAGCCATCGTCTGACAGATCGCGTTCCGGTCTAACTGCGCATGCGCTACGACAGGTTCGAGGGGATTCCAAATACGCTATATTTAGAAATCGATATTCACCGGATATCCAGTCTACATGAGTTTTTGAGGACTGGTCACGTGTATATGATCCGACCAATGTGATTTTCATGCATATAATAAAAATGGTTATTTACTTTTTGCTTTATATAAGAACAATTTCAATAACTTTTACTAAGACATGCTCTTGTACTACTTATAAATCTTTAAATTATATTATAGAAAGATGACTTGATCTTACATCTGATAATCAGCCGTTTAACCCGAACTTAACTTATAAGTATAAGATCAACATTGATGGTTTACCATCTTGTTTTACAATAAGCGATTTCAATGTCGATGAATGACAGATACAATTACAACTCAACGTTTTGATAGAAGCGGGTTTAGTTCAATATTGGCAAGTTTTATGATATTCATCATTATCAATTTAAGGGGTGTATTTTTTCTTTGTTCTACAGTATATAATGCTACTTAGTGCTATACCATGCTTTCTATGTGCTATATAATGCTTTTTAGTGATATATACTGCTTTATTTGTGCTATATAATGATTTTTAGTGATATATAATGCTTTCTTTGTGCGATATAATGCTTTCTTTGTGCTATATAATGCTTTCTTTGTGCTATATAATGCAAATATATGTGTTGCTACTACCTCGAATCTCACTTTAAGAAAGTTACAAGACTTGACCTTGATTTACACGAAAGGTTTTGTCGAGTGAGCGAAAGAAGCTTTTTAAACCTTCTGAATTACTTGGTCTTATTTTGTTTGTTCTTTTCAAAAAGATATCCATGTAAATATTTCATTTATGCATATTTTGCACTTTTTACATCAATTTTAAGTTTGGACTACATATTTCTTGACATTTAGATTTTTCGAGCACAATTGATAAACGTACTAATTGTGTCTCTGCTTATTGTGCGTTTTACTTTTTTCCTTCTTGACATTAAACGTTTAACATTGTAACGACGATTTACCGGAAATGAAACCATTGTTTGCTTTGGTTTTATTTTGTTTATTGTCCTATTAACAGCTAGGTTCATTAAAGGACGTGCCTCCATATGTGTTGTGTAAGCCTGCATGTTAGCATGTGTGCTGGAGACGGTATGCTGGTGTACTTGCCTCATGGAAAAGGCACCCAGCCGCATTCCGCCCAGTCATATTATACTGACAACGGGTCTTAGTCAAGCAATCGGAAGTTCGTTGAAAGGTACAATGTCAGCTTTAGCTGATGGAGACAATGTCGTGCAACAATAATACGAACAATTCAATATTTCTGCTGCAAAACTCGATCGGGAAAACCCCCAAATATATTTATATAATATTAGTAGATGGCGGCAATTTTATTAAATAATTCTGAATGTTCACCACAACACCAGACTAATTGCCACCAATTAACGGCCAGATATTAAAACTTTAGACATTTAATTTTGAAGCAAATATGAAATAAACCGACGTAACCAATTATCTAATGCAGTGCATGCTTGACCATCACAATGTAACAGAGTCCATCCGGGTCCTTCAATTGGCTTCTGTAAAACCGTTTCAATGATTACAGTTATATTGATCATTATGTTGATATTCATTTAATCTGCAGCAATTATTTCTGTCGTCACTTCTTATTGTATCCAGTGCAGAAAACGTCGTCGTCTATAAACATAGAATTAGCTCACAATCTATTGATCAGATGAACAAGTATGTATCTTGTGATAACACCGTAATGATTAAGTTATGCGTACAAGTGAAAGAATATGGATCTATCGTAAGGTTGTTACGTCCGAAGTATAATAGAAGTAATTATTCACGCTGTGTATTGTAAATGGCATATCCTTAAACACATATTTCTTGTCGTCCTCAGGTAACTATTCTACAGAATATTTCCAAGGGAAAAAACTATATTGTAAGTTTGCCCGTTGGAAGTTGGCATCTATCATGGAAATCATCGTACAATTTGGACCAATTTGGAACAAGTTTTTCAATAATATTATCTCCGACATGAGTAAACCGTATGTACGATAGGTTGGTCTAGCAATTTCTTTCTTTTTAAAGATTAAAATCGGGGGAATTTGTTAGGTATTACCAGTTACTAGTCCTGATAAGCTATCAATAAATTCATCCTGATATCAATACAAAACATTAAATAAATGAAATGCCTATTTATTCAAATATCTAATAAAGGGAAATAAATCAAAAACCACAAAGGGATGATAAAATGAAAATACTAATAGGATGAACGCAAAAGTACAGAGCTAACCTTAACGTAACATATAGACCGATTTCCTTTATTTCCACAAAAACGGTAATGCAGGTAACTTTGTGAAGCTTACTGGGCTTTAGGTAGAATATAGGCTTTACAATGTTCTGACTATATTCGTTAAAACTGAAGTTACATTGATTTATGTTCCTACGGTACATACAACGAATCTAGTAAAAGGAATACGGGTGATGGTATTCCTATGGCTACCTCAGTTTGGCTAAAGCTGTAATCAATCAGGAAGTTATACAAGCCGCTGTAGGGACGCTGGGTGCAGCTGCTTGTCCCGGTCTCAAATATCAGCGAATTCAAAGTGACAAAATCAATTGTGCCTAGAGTGCTGTATTAAGGCATGCAATTTGCTGTTAAATAAACGACGATCGAAGAACGTTTCGCATTAAAACACCGGTTGATATGACGAACACAACTGAATTGAAAATGTCCAATGGCGATATGTGACATGAAACGGGTTATGACCAGAGGGTGAAGTTACGGACATGCTATTGTATCATTGTACCGTTTGGCGGGGTATACTAAGAGTTCTCACGACCAAGTATATTTGACATCACACATTTTCATCTAATAGTACACACTTCAGTACCAAACCTAAAGTGCATATCGTAATGTAAGTATTGTATAAAATGGACTTTACAAATCCTATTGTACATTAAAAGACGCGTTTTAAACAATATTCTTTACGTTAAATGGACAGTTTGGCAATAGGACCAGGAGCTCCACCACTAAGTATGCATTACACCACCGCAGTAGGGGAGGTTTGACTATTAAGATCTGCACAATCCCATTTGCATGTATATATAATGTTGTGTAATATGCGTTGCCATCTTCAAAGCTTTCTGTGTGGGCTAATCAAACGCACAGCTCAGCATTAAGGACTATCCCCTGGCAATTCCTGTTATACAAAGTGACCAATATCACCATGCTAAAGTTACGAGGAAAACGGGACATTTTGAACCAAAATAAAAATCATGGAAAAGTAAAGAGGCCTAAAAAACATACGAATCAAAATATGGAATTCACAACATGTGTAATAAGGTCATTAACTCTCTAATAAGTTGTTCACAGGATTCGTTGTCATATGAATTCTATGTACACAAAATTTTCTGAAAACAATATACTAAATCCTTTATGTTCCAATGTAGTGTAATCTACTTTTAAAACACAATTATTTCCCATAATAGAGATACAATCCATTGATAAAGTGAAGCTGTATGTGAACAGAAATAGCTGAAAAAGCATGGCAAAATGTCACATGAAAGTTGTTCCAATGACATTGAAGTCAAGATATTGAGGCCCTAACACACAAAAACATTTAATAAGAGTTATTCCCTTTCCTGAAATATTATATTTATTAACATGCTTAAACAATAAATATGTGGCAAGACAGGTACAAGATTTGTAGACATTCCTTAAATCTTAATAAACCTTTTTAAGTCCTCCTGTAAGTAATTGACCCGGAAAGTTTCTGCTTCATCATCATAATTTACATCATACTCTGCATCTTTACCTTATTATAATTATAATTATAATTGATTACATGTAAATAATAGTGAGCCACAAAACATTACTATGATTGGATAAAAAATCAACATTCAAGCTCAACATTAATATACATTCTTTAGAACATTAACAAATATAAAAGAGGAACTTTCTTAGTTATAAGTGAAGAAAATAAATCAAAATAATGAGTTTGAAAACAGGAGCATTTTTAACATTAATTTTCTTTACGTTTCTCTTACCTTTACACACTCCAACTCAATCCCTGTGTACAACACGGTTTTATAGCATATCGTACCAAACATGATCATGAGTTATACATTTTACAACAACAGTGTTCAGTATTTGGTGATTATGGGCGGGATAGGGGATGCTTTCGGGGTAGGGTCGGGGTCAAAATAACATTTTTTTTCAGATCTGGTCATGAAGCATATCAAATTGAACAGAATGATGTGCACTACATTTTACAAAAACATGTATTACCATTCTTTAAACTGCGTGCAAGAGATACTTTTTTGAAGGGGGGGGGGGGGGGGGAACAGAATCGGCAGTACAATGTACTGCATTTTGCATGAATCTTTTTTTGTGTACTTTTTTGGCATTCCTTTGTCCGTCCGTCTTACCTGGCAATAAAGTTTTTACCTTGTGGTAATCGAATAAAGTTGTACATGCAGAAATATGGGATGGTCTACCATCGGCAGTGAGCTCTAGTGAATAAGATAAACTGAAATTATATTTCATTTACAGGAAAATATGAAAGGATCAATGCATGTTATGTATGGGTTTTTTTTTTTGCGCTGTGTGCAGGGATAAACTTAACAGGAAAAAGAACAGTTTTTTTTATCTCATGTATACCTATGCAATATGTATGATGGAAATAACAAATGTAAACTATCATAAATTAACCCTAGTCTTCAATTAAGACACTTATTATTAAATAATACATAATAAACACTTATCTACATAGGTTTTTATAAATAAAATGAGTATAATCTCGCATTTTTCTTCTTCTCAATAAGATATTTGCACGAACATATATTTCGACAAACGTTTTTATATAGTATCTTTATCTCGAAATACTATACACAATATGAATGTGTAAATATTGTAATTGTATCATTCTAAATAACATGGTGCGTGTGTTTATTTTTAACTTTATATGATTATCCAAATCATATCTGAATCTCGTATTTCTGGATTTAAATTGTGATGTGGCACAGCTATTTCTGGCATTAAGTTTTGGCAACATGGTATATATCCAAAGATCCTTATCCAAATATATTCGTTCAACATGAAGCTGGTATTGATTTATCTGTTTCACAATAAAGTATATCTAAAGAAATTCAAAATCACTCAATTGACCTTGGCACTGGAAATAAATATCGTTATGTTTCTTCAATCGAAGAGATTCTCCGGATGAGGGTTTTTCCAAACAGAAAGATGACATTTTTCCAGCAGCTTCCTCAAACGATAAAATGTTTCTTTGTAGTAGGTTTCTAATTCCGAGAACACCACTTTCTTGTCTATCAGAACATTTAATAAAACCATCTGTGCTTGCATCATATAATCTGTTTTCTTTATATTGAGTTAAACCCATGTTCTAAACTGTAACATTATCTCCCTTTTTCCCTTGAATCGAACATACTCCATGATAGTTGATGACTCTTGTGCTAATCCGAACTCGGTGTGTTGATTTAGCACTGGTTGATCCGTTGATCCTCTCCAAACACTGATGCCGTTAATCGCAGTTTCCTTTCTTCGTTTCAGATGGTACCCATGCTCTGCTCTTTAGTTTGTTTCTCCATATCATCACATTTAGCATCTGAGGTGGCAACTTTTCCAACTTTCCCCTTTTAATGAAGTGCATCTTTCAATGAGTTGGGATTTAGAAAAAATCAGGTACACTGTCAGCAAGTTCTGGGCCGAATTTTTGTCTTGCTTTCTTAGAAGATGATAAGGGATCTTTTTGAGTCTTTTCCTCTTCCTTGTTCTTCCTTTCACATCGTGTTTTCTCTGCGATCGAAGACTTTGTATGACGAAAGGAACGCTGTCTATATAAGGTCATTAATGCAGATCCTGGTTTGATGTTTGTACATTTCTGATACACCTGTGGTTACAAGGCTGGTCCAAAGGTTTTTCTTGCGGCTTCCGCCGTGCATGCCAAGAACCACGTTGACGTCTGTTAACTACTTTGCCACCATAAAACTTCATTCGGATTGACATTCAACTTTTTCTGATGATGGTGATGATTGCCCCTGCTGTATCATCCTCTTAAGAACGCATTATAATGGCACACCTGACTGCTGTGGTAAGGCGAACACGCACCAACCTTGTAAGCTTACCCTTACCTTTGTATTTGGGCTTATTAGCTACAAGCTTTTCAAGACTGGCTTTGAGGCACTTGCACGCATGGTTTGCACTTTCCATTTTCTCAACTTCTTTTCCTCACACTGATACCTGAACTCTGCTGGAAACAGGGCTGGCTCCATACCCTATCAGCCGCATGTATCGCAGTCCATGTTTACTTTATGCTTCCAAGAAACCTTCACCAATAATATCAACCTCCATGGCCTGGCTGCTGCTATTCCCTTTCTTAAAGCACTCATGTGCGGAAGGTGGTGTCTTCCTATTTTCTGCTAGTGCACAGGCGTGGCAACGTGTTTTACTTATCCCACAAACAGTAGTTTCCCTGTTACTGAACCAAAAATAACTGCAACCCCCCCCCCCGCATTATTATGTGTTCGCTTAGACCATCAACCATCACAAAAAATCCCCTCTTTCTATTTCCAGTCGTCTTTCCTCCTCACCTGCTTTCCTCTCATGTCCTCCTCCAGACAGGATCACCACACGCGCCCTAAAGTTGATTCTATATTACTTCACATTGAACAGGATATGCCAGGTACACAAATTGTCCCCAAACATTTATGAAATGGTGAAGCACCGGATATCTTTACTCCCCAAACTGCTCTACAGTAGGTATCATAATTTGGATGATATAACTCTACTTGATGTGTTCATATTAATTTGTAAGCCACAACCACATCTAAACACTACAGTGTTTACACGTCCTTACAACATCATATTCAACTGCATGCTGCATAGTAGTTGAAACGTTTTATGACAACTTCTTAACGTCAATAAATCTATGGCCATCAATTTCCTCAATCGATGCATGAAAGATGAAAAGGGGAAGGTGTGATTAAAACTTTAAATATTGGTGATTTGCGGAAACTTCATACAACGAACACCATTGAAAGTATACGTCACATTTGTAATTTGGTATGGTTTAACCTTGGATTTAAGTCCGTTAAAAGTACATTTTAACTCTTCAACATTATGTTCAACAAGTTTGGCATGTTTACTATATTTCATTTCGTTGAATCGTGCATGCCTTCCAGAAGCTGGGTTGAAGTTTGTCTAAGGTCTTTTTCCTCCTCCTATTTGCCATTTTGCATATAATCTATTATACACATGTATCTATAACAGCATATTCATCATAAGATGTCATCGGGTGCACATTTGTACGTATTGAATTATGAAAAAAACTAATCATTCCATTAACCAAATTTATAAAGTGTCCAAGAAGCAAAACGTGTCTTTTTTGTCATTCATAAAACCTTACCAGTGTAATTGACAATATAGAAGTTTGAAGTTTGAAACGTAAATTTTAAATGAATTTCTAATGTATGCCAATAACAATGTTGCCACTTTGACTGCATCCACGTGTCAAAATGATGCCACTAAGCTACCATACACAGAATGTATAGCAACAACTTAACAGTGGACACTGTTCATTACGGGTTTTCTTGGCATTCAGTGTCAAATCGCCGGGTTCAATATGGGGAGAAGTATACAATTTGAGTAATTTATCACTTTAAAAGATCGTGTTTTTCGCGCCTTCGACCAAATTAATACAAATAGTTCTTCATATATTATGTATTTTAAAACGTTTTATACGCGTACCTCCCTGAAAGTACCTACTAGACCAGTACCTTGGAAAACGTGGTATATCGTATGATCCGCAAGACAACTGCCACTCGCCAGTGAAATATGGAAATATCTAATGTTTAACAAATTCGATCTCTATCAAAACTTCAAAAGTGATCGAAATCACCTATGCTTTACTTACAATATTTGTAGTACGTCTTGTCAACGAATGTTCTTGTAGAATACACTAAAATCGTCGTTTGTTTATTTTTACAAGTGATCAATTTGTTTGTTTGTTTGTTTGATTTTGTTTAACGTCCTATTAACAACATTTAAACAGGAAACGGTGAAATAGGGTTGTCTGCTTGCGCACTAAAAACAAAAATAGATTCTTTTTATAAAAGTTAACCTGAATAAACACAAATTTTGACATATAAAAATAGAATTTACATCTATAAAGTATTGTGATAATCATTTAACAAATACATTTGAATTTATGACGATATTTTTCGACCTGTTTCGTTGAAGTGTATGCACATTTGTTTTTCTTTGTGATTCAAGCGACATGCTGCATCTGTCAGATCAACTGAGAGCACGAAGTGGTGAACAATATGGTCAAGAAGATATATCTATTTAATTAGACAGTGGTCATGCGAATCAATGGGTTCTTCGGTAGCTACAAGGTCTCCATATTCCATAGAACTTAACTTCAGAGGAAACAAGAGGCCCAGACGGTCTGTAACGTTCACCTGAATATTTAAGAAGTCATAGCAAAATGTTCTTATTAATATTATCCTATACTACAAATATTTCACTCGCAAACTTTGTCGGCTCCATCTGTTGAAACCTCTAGCCAAATATTAATATATTATTCTATGCTTTCTTCTTCGAAAGTTGTTTGAAGTGTTAGACATATTTTGCCCCTGCCACTTTAAAGGGAGATCTAGCTAGGTTATTTTATTTGTTGAACGCCATCCCAGGAAGCAACAATCCATATATGAAGAGTCTATACCTTTCAGTTATTCAGAAGAAGTCGTTTGAAATGTTTGACATATTTGACCCCAATGACCTTGTAGTTTGAAGTGTTTGAAGCAGTTCACCCCTGTTACCCTGAAAGTAGAGCAAGTGGGCTAAAATTACCCCTAGATTAAACGAAAAGCCGAACTGTGATCTGTGTCCAACAACAGGATTGTTTGTTTGTTTGATTTTGTTTAACGTCCTATTAACAGCTAAGGTCATTTAAGGACGGCCTCCCCTGTGTGCAAGATGCATGCGTGTAGTGTATGTGTGTGTATTTTGGGAGGCTGCGATATGTTCGTGTTTGTCTCCTTGTGATAGCGCGGAACTGATGCCGACTTTATAGTGCTACCTCACTGAGACATACTGCCGAAGACACCCAGCAGGACGCCTCACCCGGTCACATTATACTGACAACGGGCGAACCAGTCGTCCCACTCCTAATTTGCTGAGCGTTAAGCAGGAGTAGAAACTACCATTTTTAAAGACTTTGGTATGTCTCGGCCAGGGGACAGAACCCAAAACCTTCCTCACAAGGGCGCACGCTCAAAAAATGGCCAAAAGTGAGGCATTGTCAAGGGAGACATTAGGAAGAAGAAAGTTATTTAGAAAGGAGAGCAGAGATAAGGTCCCAAATTTAGTCGCCTTTTACGATCATGCAATTGGGGGCAGCAGGTACAATTCTTACGCCCTACCTGCAGGGACTCCAACAACAGGAGTTTTAACAAGAAGGCGAACAATTTTTCACGTAAAAGTGTGATGAAATGTTCTTTTTCTGTTTAAAATACCGAATTATTAACGAAAATGGATAGGTTGCACTGCACTACTCTCGCAACAACACACTCAGCTGGACTTTTTGTAAATATAAACACATTTGACATAAAAACAAGAACACTTTCTTTAGGGCAATTGAAGTTCAGATATTTTAATTAATTAATCTTGTTTTAATTAAAACATTTATTCCTCCCCAGACTATTTATGATCATATTTTATCTTGTGTAACATCATATGAACAGCGTGGATCTGATGCCGACTTTATAGTGCTATCTCACGGAAACACCATGGTAAAGGCATCAAGCACAGCATTTCGCCCGGTCACACTATACTGACAACGGGTGAACCAGTTGTTTCTATTCACCTAAATGCTGAACGTTAAGCTTGGAATAACCCTGCTTAACAACTACGTTTTGTTATTTTAGTAACCTCCCTCTATCTTTGTTGTCGTTTTCGTTTTAAAGGAATCGATATATGCGATTTTTAACCTTGATATGGAAATTTCATATCGGTTGGATGTTTCTAAGTGCAGGTTTTGCGAACTTGTCAGCTCGTTCAGTTCCATCGATTCAACATTACCTTGAACCAAAAAAGAAAGGACGGCATATTATAGGAATAAATCAGCTGGTTTTCTTTCAATAAGAATATTTTCAAATTACGAATTTAAAGACTGAAAAACGAAAAGTGAATCGGAGTATACAATACTCTTTCGAACTATCTTGTGAAATACTTTGTAAACCAGGGTTTTGCTTCGGTGGTGAAGATGAAAGCGACATTGGCGAGGAGACGTCATTGCAACAAATGCGACAACGACACTTTCCAACGTTCGCCTATATGTAAGGGAGATATTGGGCTCTGTCCTAATGCCAAACCATATCAAGTCCTCAAAAAAAGCATTTAAGTGAGGTAGCATATTAGAAGACGACATCAGATCCGCAATATCACAAGGAGGCAAACAGACCAACGAACTACCTCCAGCAAACATAAACACGTATATGCACACATGACATGTCCTTAAATGGCCTAAGCTGCTAATAGGACGTCAAACGTTATAGTAACAAAACCTAACCAAACATTAAGTATCTGTTGTTGTGTCTTTCTTTATGTGTTTCAGATGTGTTTTTATTTGACTGGATTACTTTTTAAGTTGAGGCACAACAGGCAGGTATTTCCTTTTTTTTTTTTTTGCATGATAATTATAGCTGCAACAGGATCTATCAGAAATTTCTACTTAGTGAACCATTTATTTCTTATTTTAATGCAGTATCGATTTATCCCAACAATGCTTTTGCATATTACGACTTCCTCTTGTTAACGTCTCTTATCTGTAATGATGATATATTTTTGTTTTTCATAAAAAAAACCCAGTTGAATTTGTAGTTTTGAGTTGACGCTTAGGTAAACAATCTTAACTAACCCTGTAATCAAACGCTTATATACCCGTAACATGTGCAGAAGGGAAGAATAACTCCATATGTAGCAGTTCGGAGAATGATGCGAACGGTAAAAATGAAGAACAATGGCCTGTTAAATCTACACTCATAAAAACAACAAAGGAAATATCGTTACCTTGCTGTCATTGTTTGTAAGTCCTGTACAGCCAAGTGGTTCGACCCAACCACAAATATGGTAGCGTGGCTGACTGATTAATACCAAATCCGTAAAGGACTAAAGATACGTCATCCTCAAAGTCTCAAGTAATGTCAACTACATTATGTATAGTAATTTTGTCATCAATCTCTTCTTCTTAAGCTGATCTCATGTCCAGGTACTGGTTCAAACATCAATAAAGGTTGTCAATACAAACTGACTTCAGTTGAATTACTCAGTTCCAATTGACTAGTTGGATACTGGTAAACAGGACTAAACTCCTTTCGAGTTGTCTGCCCTTACACCATAGCTATGACCTTAGACCAGTTGTAGAGTTAAATATTGTTTTACTCTCTAAGGTGACTCATTATCCCCTGGATAATGATCCTATTCATCAAAAACCAAAGAGTGAATTCAAGTTCAATAATTTAATAGTCAACAATAAAGGATTTAAATATTAACAATAACAATCTCTCATTCCCAATCATTAAGCCATCCCTCTCACTAATAATATGGCAGACATTGAAAATTCATATATAAGAAGGCCAGCAGGACAGCCGTACACTTTCCTCGACGTAGATTGAAACCTGAACGAAAAATAACACAAAATAATTGGTCAACGCTATGCACCTCCTGAGTCGTAGAACATGTTTATTGCTTTGTAAAAAGGGAAGGCTGGTATAATAATATTTGGAAAATGAAATTAGGGCAGGTTAAAGTCTGGTCGAAAGATAAGCATTGCTGTTTTGTCCATGATGTAACATTCTGCATGAAAGTTAAGAAGGAGATATTCATCACTGCAAGTTGGGAAATCAAACAGGATATACCTGATATTACTGTTACACTCTGCATGACAAAAGAAGCCTTTTACGCAACTAAGTTAGGGATTTTCATTTGTGCCCGTTATTGGGGACCAAAATAATTTTGCTGCACCCATTGCATTATCTCGAATTTTTATATGTTTTCTTTATCTCCTGACAATATGTTAGTTTATTCGAGCATTGCATTGCAATACTTCACTCAAGGTCAAAATGTTAATGTTCACCGGAATGGACTAACCAATAGTTTTATCTTCGAGACATTCCAAAGTCCTTAAAGATGGTAATTCAAATTCCCTGCTTAATATTCAGCTATTTAGGTAATCGCAACAACTAGTTAACCCGTTGTCTTTACAACTGGACCAGGTGAAATACTGTGTCGGTGCTTAAGCGTTTGTATTCAAATGAGGTAATTTTCGATAGTCGGCATCAGATCTGCGCTATCGCAAGAAGGAAATACGCCAACATATCGACTTCAGCACACATGCCAGCATAGAGCACAAACATGAAGACTCGTCTTCAAAACACATTAGCTGTATAAAGGATGCTTAATCCCATAAAACAAAATGAAAATGGAGATAGTGCCAGAAATCCATTCTGGACAAAGACAGAAATTCTTCAATACATTTTCTCAATGTGGCATTGCAGATTGATGCCATACTATACCCATTGTCTTTTACAACCTTTTCATGCATGTTACATAAGATCAAATGTACAAACACTGCTAGAACCGTAAGTAAGATCAACTTATCTGATTGCGGTCTAGCTTCGGCTCTCTTTCATTGCGTTATTGGTGAAATCACATCTTACACAGCAGTTACAGCGCTGACAGGAAATGTAATTCAATACATGCTGTATTAGGAAGGGTATGTTAAGTTTCATCAAATTTTCATGCGTCATTGTCATTGTAAAATGTATGGTAAATTTTGAAAACTGTTTCCTAGCATTTTTTGGGAGGAAAAATACCGCTGTGCATGCAAATTTCTTTGACGTCACTCATATCGTGATGTCTGATTTTAAGGCCATTTAAGATACCTAGCCTCTAGATGTCGTACAAGATGTTATGCGTGTCTGGAAATCTTTTCAAAGAAGAACACGCAACTAAACTAACATTATTAATTATAATTCAAAAATAAAACTATGAAACCGTCGTGGACTAAATATCTCGGGTAAATGGATATGTAGAATACCGCTCATGTTTTTAACTCTTTTTTAAACAGATACGTTCAATTGTTGACACGCACTGGAAGCTTCATTTAACCAGTTCATCCTGTTATACTGAACATGGTATTATTCATGGACGCGGGAAAGACAGCTAGGATGACACCACCATTAAAAGCTTAGCTAAAAACAATGTTATCGACCAAAAAATATATCACATTAAGATCGTCAGTAGCACAAATCCTTAAAGTAAAATAGAAAAAGATAGATCGAATAATAAATGTATATGGACATAATCCGGGCTCGCAGACGACAAAAAAACACAGAAGCCGGAACTGAGGAGAAAAATAAAAACAAACGGACAAAAATTCGTTAACAGTTAATGACCAACGATCTTAGACATAGGCAAGACGTCTTTGATCTTATTAGTCGATTTAATAGCATAGACAGAAGTCGGGTAATTATTGCGAAGTAAATAGTATCAGGAAAAGATCAAAGCCTTTAACGAATCTATATAAATAATTACAGTAATGAAAGTATATTGTACTCGATAGCCTTTTTTGAAACCACCTTTTTACCCCCC
>NW_018408651.1:806227-850338 GCF_002113885.1 Mizuhopecten yessoensis
CCCCCCCTGTTCACCTGTTATACTCTTTATTTGTATATATGAAGAATTTAAAAATACACATTTAAGACTTGTGCGGGTAGTCCTAACTGACCCTGATGTCTTGCAATTGTGCCATTTTTACTGTGCAAGCAGGTGGTTGAATTATGCAGGCCACACTGCATGTGTACGTCCCCGTACACGTTATAAGTAGGCACCTTCCAGTTCATACTGTATACAAACATGTACTAGTACCTAAGCTAGATAGTGTAACCTGTTACATGACGTCGCCAAAAGCACTGACATAGCCAATACATGTACGTACCGACGTGTTTGATTAAAAACTGTCGGTTTTCTGTATTGTAATGAGTATATTATATAAACATAGAAAATGTTCCTCATTAGAATATATTGCAATTTTGCTTGTCCTGTAATATCTGTAAATAATAAAGACAGAAAGATTGGCTATTCAGAAAGTTATCTGTATGCAAGTACAATAAATCAAACAGCTTTTGAATAATAGAATATATCACACCGTTTTTCAGTAATGTGAAATCACCCTACATTTTGGATGTATTAGGGTCTATTACCTTTTTTTTTTACTTTTCTGTAATTTCCTCTAATTAATATTTCTGTTTTTCGAAATAAAGATTGAAATTAACTTTCAATGGTACTGTTTTCATTTTAACTATTGCTTTCTGTTTCTATTTCCCATTTTAACTGCTCTAGATAATATTTCTTGCTAATCTTTCCGTTTACATTTTCTCCAGTTTCTATAATACTAGGAACACTATGTGAAAAAAAATGCTCACCGTGTAAGAATAAGCCAACAAACTGTTCAGATTATATAAAATTAGCATTTAATTGCTATTAAAAATAGAATACATTTGAAGCAGCATCATTTTCAGTGACAATCAATGTTCCTTCTTTACTACTAGAATCACTTGCATAGCTTTTCCGAGCACACATGTAGTACTGGCATAAAAGTGTACGTACTATCTCAAAACAAAGGTATCGAGGGAATAAACAGTTTGGTCAGGCAAACTAATACACATATGTTGACAGAGAAGAGATGTGGAAAATGATAATGGATAACCGGTCAAGTGAGAAGGCTTGGTATTGACGATGACATTAGGTGACAGTCGTACGCGATGTCTGTCGATGGCGGCTCCCAGAGCCGGTATGTGATGTTCAATTAATTGTACATGTCGTATATAATCAGTTCCTCGTTAGGTTACCATCGCATTTTCCATTGACAAGCTACATCTGCGGGTTAATTTAATCATTGATTGCATTAGGGACAAATTGCAGTTTTGATCAATGTACAGTTTCTGTGAAATGTGGGCTGTACGATGAATAACACCTGTTATTGTTTGTCTGTGTAGTGGAGTCTACAGTCAAAGTGTCAATGTGTCTGTTAGTTAAAGATATATATGTTGATGGGACCATCTCGCTACCTGTTATGGTTTTGACATGTCTTGTACATATTTGAGACATCCTTTGAGCGCTTATGGACAATGGAATCAACAGACCGACGTCTGTTAGCAATATATTGAGTCCTTCCTTTGTTAACAATCGTTAGCCCCGAGCAATATCAAGGTAAAATAGCATTTTTGACGACACCCTAAATCATATTTTCGTTAGGAGAATATTATATTGGTTGTTTACGGAATTGAATAGTTTAAAGATCAAGGAACATAACATAGGCGTTTCATCACAAATGCTTTATTCGAATTTGTTTATATAACACAACCAGTATCTAACGTACAGTACTTTCACCTTATATCGTTTGGCTTTAGTTGTATTTTGTTTAACGTCCTATTAACAGCTAATGGCATTTAAGGGCGTGCCTGCATGTGTGTTGTGTAATCGTTCATGTGTGTAGAAGACATGGTATATTGGTGTACTTTCCTCCTTGTGATAGCGCGGATCTGATGCCGACCTTTCAGTGCCATCTCATTACTGAAATACCATGCCGAAGGCACACAGCACAGCATTACGCCCGGTCACATTATACTGACAACGGGTGAACCAGTTATTAGCATACCCCTAAATGCTGAACGTTAAGCAGGAAATAACAACTACTATTTTTAAGGACCTTGATTTGTTCCGGCCTGGGGACAGAACCCATTGTCTTCCTCACTTGGTTTGTTTGTTTGTTTGTTTGATTTTGTTTAACGTCCTATTAACAGCTAAGGTCATTTAATGACGGCCTCCCCTGTGTGCAAGATGCATGCGTGTAGTGTATCTGTGTGTATTTTGGGAGGCTGCGATATGTTCGTGTTTGTCTCCTTGTGATAGCGCGGAACTGATGCCGACTTTGTAGTGCTACCTCACTGAAACATACTGCCGAAGATACACATCAGGACGCCCCACCCGGTCACATTATACTGACAACGAGTGATTGGGTGAACGCTCAACATTCAAGCCAGAAGTGAGATATAGCCAGGCAAGGCGCTAGGGATGAAAAGGTGGGTAGAAGTAAAAAGAAAGATAAAAATCCGAAATATTGCAATGGATGAAAAAGATTCATTTTGGTCGTTCTGTGTCCCAAAATAGAGGACACCGAGGCAAAGCCCTACATTAGTCGCCTCCTACGGTACATGCAGTGCGTAACTGCAGGTGTATTCTTTCCCCCGATCCCCCACCTGCAAGGGTGTCGCATCATATGTACCAGCACAAAGGTCCTTTGCTTTAGCAATAACATTAATATAAAACTGGTTATGTTCTGAATAGGACGGGACAGAGTTTCTACAGATCACACTTTAACAAGCTTCCGTGTAAAATGGCATGGGTTGTATCTGACAGTTCACCGTCGTAGTTTAAAAGCCATCGTCAATGTTTTCTTTGAATAACCATTGAAGATGCATACTGTGGGTTCGGTGGCCTCGTTTGTGTGAACTGCATATTTATCTTCGAATGGTGTCTGGAAACGTGCAGTTGTAGCAGAGGCAAATACTTAGCAGCAATCGGTTTGTTTGTCTTACGGGTTGCGTTCCGTTTAAACTGCGCATGGGCTACGATTGGTTACATGGGATTTCCATGACTGCTATGAGCGATCTACCTGAGTAAATTTTTTTTAGAAATGGACACGTATATAGGATCGGCCAATGAGATTGCGAGATATTACTAAGCATAAAACAAGCAAATATGTTTTATTGTAATAATTATCTATTAAATCAATATTTGCATTACATGTTTTTCCCGAAAGAATTGCCCCTTGAATCAGAAATTAAATTAGTTATTATGCAACATATAATGTATATAAATAGTTTATTAATAGTGGATATACTTTATGATGCATGTAATGTACGAATCCTTACTTACCGTATTTCCAATATACAATTTGATTCGTAAAATTCATATCACCCGCTTTAAGGACATATTTTAGATGAAGTGTTACTGTTGAAAGTAACTTGAAACAGTATATGCTAGTATAGCGAATGAAGAGCAGACAAAACAGAAAAGTTTCTTCGAAATAGGCTTTCAGTTTGTTTCAAAATGGCTTAGGTATGGTATGAAATGTAACATCCTAGACGAGTTATAAGAAAAGATGCGATTATGAGTCCTCATCTATTTGATATATAGAAATGCGGGTGTCCGTCCGTCCGTCCGTCCGTCTGTCTGTCTGTCTGTCTGTCTGTCTGTCTGTCTGTCTGTCTGTCTGTCTGTCTGTCTGTCTGTCTGTCTGTCTGTCTGTCTGTCTGTCTGTCTGTCTGTCTGTCTGTCTGTCTGTCTGTCTGTCTGTCTGTCTGTCTGTCTGTCTGTCTGTCTGTCTGTCTGTCTGTCTGTCTGTCTGTCTGTCTGTCTGTCTGTCTGTCTGTCTGTCTGTCTGTCTGTCTGTCTGTCTGTCTGTCTGTCTGTCTGTCTGTCTGTCTGTCTGTCTGTCTGTCTGTCTGTCTGTCTGTCTGTCTGTCTGTCTGTCTGTCTGTCTGTCTGTCTGTCTGTCTGTCTGTCTGTCTGTCTGTCTGTCTGTCTGTCTGTCTGTCTGTCTGTCTGTCTGTCTGTCTGTCTGTCTGTCTGTCTGTCTGTCTGTCTGTCTGTCTGTCTGTCTGTCTGTCTGTCTGTCTGTCTGTCTGTCTGTCTGTCTGTCTGTCTGTCTGTCTGTCTGTCTGTCTGTCTGTCTGTCTGTCTGTCTGTCTGTCTGTCTGTCTGTCTGTCTGTCTGTCNGTCCGTCCGTCCGTCCGTCCGTCCGTCCGTCCGTCCGTCCGTCCGTCCGTCCGTCCGTCCGCAAATTTTGTTTCTGGCTGATAACTTTGGTATTTATTGACCGAATGAAACTTGGTCAAGATGTTCAGTTCACAAAAATACACATTGAGGTAAACAGTCAAGGTCAAAGGTTAAGGTCATTAGGTTCAAAGGTCAAGGTCAAATTTTACATCTTTTCACTTATGAACATTTTGTTATGACATTATGAAGCAAAGTTGATCATAAATAAACAAGAAGTCAACTGACCAAAGGTCATCGGGTCAGGGGTCAAGGTCAAATTTTGTAGCTTTTCACTGGTGAACATTTCGCTATGATATTATGAAACAAAGTTGTTAGGAACTAAACAAAGAGACACACTGAGGTAAAAAGTTGAGGTCAAAGGTCAAGGTCATTATATTCAAAGGTCAAGGTCAAATTTTGCATCTTTTCACTGATTAGCATTTTGTTATGACATGATGAAGCAAAGTTGATCAGAATTAAACAAGGAGTCAACTGACCAAAGGTCAAGGTCATCGGGTCAAGGTCAAATTGTGTAGCTTTTCAATGGTGAACATTTCGCTATGACACTTTGAAGCAATGTTGCTCAGAATTTAACAAGGGGTCAATTGACCAAAGGTCAAGGTCACTGGGTCAAAGGTGTAGGTTACATTTTGTACCTTTTCCCTGATGAACATTTTGTTATGAAATTATGAAGCAATGTTGTTCAGAACTTAACACAGAGTCAACTGACCTTAGGTCCAGGTTACGGGGTCCAAAGGGTCAAGGTCAAGTTTTGTATTTTTACTGATTAACATTTTGTTATGATATTAAGAAGCAAAGTTGGTCGGAATTAAAGAATAAGTCAACGGACCAAAGATCAGGGTCAATGTTCAAGGTCATTTTGGTACAAAGGTCAAAGACAAAGTGGATCTCTGACTTTCACCCTGGCTCTTGATGGAGGAGGTATATAAGGTGAAATAAAACAAACCAAAGCTAACAAATGAGTATTGCACCGGTATTTTCATTTCTGTTAGCCCAGCAAATATGGAGGTGGAAGGAAACAAGACTCACATCGTAGTACTGTAAAATGTATATTTTGCTTCCTTGCGCTTTTTTTTAAAGTCAAAATGTCAAACGTCAAGCTCAGCTATATGGGCAGATTGCTTCTTGATGATTATGTAGGATATATTGCCACAAGACGGGGCCCTTACTGACCTGTCAGTGTTCTAGTTTTCCAAACGAATTGGATCTGTTACAAGAGTGACTTACCTTTAAGCATAAGAAGAGAAAGTTATCTTCTATATAGGGGTTGATTCCTTTGCAAATATCCCCAATGCTGGACACCTTAAAAGTATACTAATATTTCGCAGTCGCTGTCTACAACACAAGGTTACCATTAAATGTAAGTGTTTTTTTAATACCTTTACTAATGATTAATTAACTAAGTAATGAGTTGGTAAGTTATAAGTAAATTTCCGCAAATCAAAATGACGAGCAAAAGGAGCCTGAAACATATTAATATGTATGTGCACACCAATGTTGTTTCAATAAGACCATTAATAGTGAACTTATTGCACGGAAACCAACTAGCCAATCAAAATTTATAAGCGTAATTAATTATGCGTAAATATGCAAGGATCACATTGACGAGCGCACTTTGTTTAAACATGTTAATATGTTTGTGCACACCAAATTTTGTTGAAATCAGACCATTAATCATCGATTTTTAGCGCAGTTATTTGATTGCACGGAAACTGAAACGTGACAGACGGACGGGCCCAAATGTATTTATAAATGCAGCTGAACTAAGTTTATTAAATGGAAAAAAGAGTATATGTTATATCCGCCTATATGACACAAATTGCATCAACGAAAATTAAAACAAAAAACTTTATTTGTACCGACACACACAAAAATGTGACATGAAAGAGGAAATTGTAATGCTCTCTTTGTGTGCTATGTTACGGAATGATGTCGCTATTGACGACATAATTAATGTACACATCGATGTGATCCACAAGACACTTGAAAAGAAGTTCATAAAAAGTTTATGATCGCTGCCCTACTGCAGACACACCTCTGGGTAATTCAACTGCTCCTCTTCGTACGTGCAGTAACCTCTCTCCTTAACTTCCCTTCCTTCTTCCATGACACTGCCCCTGATCTGATTACTCATTTGCTTACAGCAACACTATACTAATTGCAGGTCAATACGTGCAGGTTCGGGGAAAGGCTAGGCCTGCTGTATCCCACTTCATGAACGTACGACGCGACTAATGTGAGCCCCCTGAAGAATCAGGTGTTTTCTGCCGTGTCTGTTACAAAAGAGACATGGAAGAGACCAACATCAGTCTGCTGGCCCCATTAGAACACTTGGGATCGTGTTTGTCTTTTTTCTTTCTATCGACCCTTGTTTCAGGCGGTGTACCTGGCTATAGCAAGGACGTTGAACCTCACACAAACAAACAAAATCATCAAAGGTCTAGGTTTTTGTTATTGCATTATTTAACGGCCCATCGACAATCTGAGTCATTTATGTCCGGATTGTTCCTGTTATTGTTCATGTTAAGCATCACATGTGATAAGCATCCTTTAAGATACACAAGCCATGCAAGTTAATTTGACGTACAACAAGTAGTTTCTTAGTAACTGCATGACCTTAACCAATCTTCTTAACCTGTTTACTGAAATTGAAAATGTAGGACCAGCATCTGAAGCATGTAATGTGATAAGTATCCTTAGATTTATACATATGTCACGCAAGTTTAGTTGTACATCAAGCAGTTACTTAGTAACTGACCTTAACCAATCTTCTTAACCTGGTCACTGAAGCGCAAAATGTAGGTCAGAACCAGCATACGAAGCAGCACATATAATAAGCATCCTCCGATACATAAGACATGCACGTTTAGTTGATGTACAAAAGGTAGCTACTTGGTAAGTGACCTAAACCAATCTTCTTAACCTGGTTAGTCTAGCGGAAAATTTAGGCCAGAAGCAGCATCAGAAACATCGCATGTGATAACCATCTTTAGATGCATACATATGTCACGCAAGTTTAGTTGTACAACAAGCAGTTACTTAGTAACTGACCTTAACCAATCTTCCTAACCTGGTCACTGAAGCTAGAAATGAAGATCAGAACCAGCGTACGAAGCAGCGCATGTAATAAACATCCTTCGATACATAAGGCATGCACGTTTAGTTGATCTACAAAAAGTAGTTACTTGGTAAGTGACCTAAACCAATCTTCTGAACCTGGTTAGTCTAGCGGAAAATTTTGGCAGCACGTCCGTTTTTTGAAGAATCATTTAACTTTTCCTGTCGTAAGATCAGATGTCGTTATATCGATTTACAATCTCAATTTCTGTTCCATCCTGAACATCGGGTTTAATTTCAAATTTTGTTATAGGCAACAAGGTTTGACAGGTAAGGTTGCCAAATAAATTTAAACAATTTTTGCCTGTAACTAGTGATAAATCGGCACGCGGTGTAAAACAGTAATACTTTCCTGAAAAATGGCGTTAAACTCGTATTGGTGGGCTGGAAAATCATTATTGATTTCAACATAAATGCATTATCAATTGTTTCTTTTATGAGTGGTGATGTATACATACATCATGTAAAGACTATAAAAATACCTCAAATATTTAACTTATTTCGTTCATATTCTCAACAACTGGTTTTCAAAAGCTGATGAAATTTTAGACGATGAACAAATACATGTACACACGTACTGACGTTGACCTGGCATTGGCCTAATGCCGGGTCTCTTAGAAGATATCTCCCGGCAGATATGTTAACAGCACCTGGTTGATTGCAAAACGGATATTCAGAAAATATCCGCATTTTACTTTTTGTGCCTGTGGCTAAAACAGAAATAATAGAATAAATCTGAAGCACCCACAAAAAGATAATGCAACGGATATCAGTTCAAAAGATTTCCAGTTATTTTTCATCCTTCCGGAAATAACCGATGAATTCCAATGGAGTATGACGTGTCTGTGACGTCATAGTATGATAATCTCTGAACGAAGAATCATGCGAATCATGTGATTTTTATCGAAATCTAGAAACATTCCTGGTCGAAATGATGTAAAAATTATGTCAGTCTGTCATTATCTGACGATTTGACGCCACTTTAAAGAGTATGCTATATGACTTTTGACGTTGCTTTACGTCATTATTTCCCACATTACTGTTAAAATTGATACAAACGTAATCGGTGGTTAAGATAGTGTAAGCATTCGTTCCAACAGTACCATTGTGATTGTGTTTCTCAAAACAAAAATCAACATCAATTTCAGAAAATAAAACAGGCATTTTTTGTTCAGGCACAGAATATGTTATTCCTATTTTCAATACTATATATTTTTTAAAATTTTTGTAGATAATAAATTACAAGTTCTGTTTTGTTTATTTCCCATCATTTTATTAGTCATGGAAACTTTTAATACGTATCGCCTACCACTTTGACATGGTGAAAAACCTATTAAAACTTGTACAGCCACAGAAAGACAGTCCTGAGGCCAGTACAAATGGACTGAATAGAATAGTCACTGAAATGCACTATTAACATAAGAAGTAGATTTCAAACACATGCAGTATGTCACCATTCCTTTGATAGATCACCAATATGAGATTAATTACATCTAGATGTAGGCAGGGAAAGTACTTGCAAGTATTTTTGTAGAAGTAGCAGGCATATGTTTCAATTTGGTGTCAATCCTTAAGACTCTAATCCCACTGGAAAACATTCAGGAATGACTGTCCCTCTTTCACTTGTCTCACATCAGTCTCCTTCCCGTCAAGTGCAGGCTTCAACTTTAGCACACCTGAAATGAAATTCAAATACATGTAGTGTATATATATCAGCAAAAAGTATATGCATTAAATAGCAGTTGATATATACCTGGTACATAAAAAAATTCGTGATCATCTATGAAATACAATATTCAAAAATGTAATGAAGCAATCCAAATGGTACATCTAACCGGAATCAGGATATTAAAGTCCAAAATCTTTTTAAAGCAGATACATATATTTCGAGCAACTAAATATTGTATTTATGATCTCCCTGCTTTAAAGAAAAATGCAATGTATTGATCATTGGTGAAGCTTGATAGGACTTCTGTTTGCAAATTTAGTGGATTCACCTGCATACCATATATAGGCAGCTACATGTAGGTGTCTGCAAACACGTTATGCAGTTGAATTGTATGCGTTAAGAGTTGTATCTGCACTGGTAAAGTAATATAGAATTTTAAAGTAAGGTAACACTGCTGTAATCAATTTTAAGCAAATCATTGCTGTACATATTGTACCCAATTAATTGTGTTTACCTACTGTATGCAATTTCTAAAAGATTCGCATTCTGGCAGAATCTGTCCTGCATGTCATAAACTGAATATGGGGAAGACACTGATGCCATATTCTTCTAAATGTTGTTTCTGAGTGGCATCTACTTTCTGTTTAACTGTTTGATAAAAAAACAGAATCACAACAAATGATAAACCAATCACAGAAAAACATCATTGCATAATACTTTGTTGGTCCATTATGATGAGAATGAAGTGATAAGGTCACACAAAAGTAATGTGTATGCATAAGATACCATGTGAAATAAACATGAAAAAGGCAGGGACTAATTAACTCTGAAAAGGTATTAATAAAAAATTACCTAGGTTGGTTGTTAAGTTTTTAAGTATCATGACAGTATTTATATTTTTTTATTATTTATTTATTATCAATCGAAAAAATTGACAATAACTTAATTTATTGACTGGAGCGTAATTGGATTATAATATTATAACATTTATAACTCCATTGTTTTACAGGTAGTCCTACTTACTGACACACTCAGGAGAATTTCAGGTGGGTGTATATGAAGGTGTCTCTGCCAGGAAAGTTCATAGGAGAAAAAAGTAATCTGTGCTCATCCCACAGTCACTTCATCTGCATACCTGATACAGCAAGGAAATAAAGTTGAACTCTTAACACATCATAATAATATTCTGAGTCACACAAGTAGGTAAATTTAAATTCAATATGATAATATTGTATTTTTTTCTGATATGAGTGGTTAGGCCAGCAACTTGAGCAATAATGTGAATGCATTAAGTTCATAGGTTTAATTATGATAAATCAGTATGGAACGTACTGTTTCATTATTATTGCACGAGAATAAATTTAAATAAAATTGGCCCATTACACAATTTCTATTCGTGGTTTAATTTTCAAAGCATTTGGGCATTTAATCTCATTATGCAATAAAAATAATACCACTTTTTCTTAATGCTTATATTACATACCTTGAAATCTTTGCTGTACATGCTCATATTTTACAGCATGTTTTTCTTTCTTCTGAATGTTCTCATATAACTGCATCATACCACAGGCCCATGTGACCATGCTTGAGAAAATGTGTCATAACATTCTTAAGATAATGCACGTTGATATTATTGAAGAGCAGAAAGCATGAATTGCTGATTGACTTAGATCTATTTTTGTGTTATGCAACTGGAAGTGTACTGTACAGTACACGTGTAAGTTAGTCTGCACCCCTTGTTCCACACGCCTGAACTTGACCAACATTTAGCACGATTACAAGCCAAAGAAACGGGAAAGAAGTGACTGAACTAATCTACGCTCTTATTAATTGACAAGTAAAAGGTTACCACATTTCTAGATTTACCAAAGGGGTGGAATGCTATAATAATCTACAATCGTTACAGAACAGTCAATTAATTCACAAATAATGAAGCCCTGTCACAAATTACAATTTACGCGAAGCTCTTTCAAGATTCACATTCAACATCACAAATCCTTTCTCAAATTCAACAGGAACATTTCAAAAGTACAACATGTTTGAGTCAGCATAAATAAAAGTCAACAGAATAAATGTGACCAATAACGACGTTAAAATTGAATTTATAAATCCCCAACAAATTGAGCAGATCAACAATTATAAAATCTAAATAACATTGTGAGTCCGATGCCGATGAACCTTGGTGTTTTAATAAAATTTCTAATGAGTTTGCGTTCTGTCAGGCCTTCATTAACAGCAATTTCAGCCATTCGTCATTCTGTTAGTTTTGTTAGCAGGGAGCCACTTTTCACCTGACATAACGTAATCATGTTGCCCTATTGCTGTACTCATTTACATTGTCAGGTGTTTTCTAGGAGAACTATAACAAACAATGCCCGATGATATGTATCTCACTTCATGGTATATACTATGATACCAAATAAGGAGAGTTAAAAGTATTTCAAAGCAAAAGCATGACCTAGAAAATAAATATGTTAAATCACAGTAAACTACAGCAAAATGTCTTGTTGTTAGTGTAGCGATGTCCTCTTCATTATCATTCTTTATATGGCGTCTGTTTGGTTTGCAATTGTATTTAAGTGGAATACTGCCTTTTGAAACACCATTGCACAGTGCTCGGTTTGGTAATGTTTCAAGGAGGTCTTTGGTCAGTCGAGTGCCGTGCCCCGATCGTTCACCATGCACTCTAGCTGTCATAACAAGGGTTTAATATAATTTGAGCTTTGATATGGTTCATAAAATATGTGTCCGATTCCTCGGTTTCTGCATTGTGAACCAAAATGTAATGATGTTCCTTTTCTGACTGTTATGTGGTCAAGTTCCGTAGCAAATTTGCCGGAGGTTTTTCTCTACAAGAGCTGCAGGGACAGAACTGTTTTCCCGTGATCTGCCATCCATGAATATCTTCCAACAGACGTTGTTAGTGTCACCATTAGCTGTCATGTGCCGTGTACTTTTTACCGCTCGATGCATTGCTGTCTTTATTGATGAAAACATATATTTACGTTTACACAAATTTTGCAATAGGAACTTCCTCAGTCCTAACAGTTATGCTACATGTAAACGGTACTTTGGTATCATCATTCCTATTTATTTTGAAGATTTGACTTTATATCGCCAATTCTTTCCGTCAAATTTCAATCTTTGCCTTCTTTCATTCCGTGTTATTTGTACGTTCATGTGATTAATAATAGGTGTTTACAACATGTAAGGTTTAAGCAAGTTATATTTACCTTTACATTGATGTAATGCAACTACAATAACGCGCCCACGCGAGGGACCTTGTTAAATGTTTTCTAATTATCTTTAAGTATTGCTATTGATGTACGCCTTTCATCAATTCTATGCTAAAGATGCATTACTCAGTTTGTGAATACATTTTGACGACTGTTATCAGCTGTCGCGATAAATAAAAAGTCGCATTATACCATTTTATAATGTGACATCGTTGCTTTCATTTTGCATTGGACCAGAAATTGCTCAGCTGGTCGCATGGACAGGTTTACATACAGAGCATTTTGATACCGAGTATACGTTTTTCCCCTGTTGTTAACTGATTTAGGTGACATAAAAGAAATGATGCAGGTTTATTCAATAATTTATGAATTTTGAAAAACAAATGTACCTACAGTTGGTAAATCAAGTATTGGCTGAAGGTGACTTGAAGAATTTATAAAAACACAAACACAGCATGTGTACATTTAGCACTGGGTGACGCATCACGTAAGCCAAACTCTTGCAAATATTCATACTAGCGTTTTTCCATACGTAAATTTGAAACACTGTAAGCTTTTAGTCATCATTTCTGTCCGTCCCCGTTATATATTTGAGTAACAAATTTCACAAAATAACAAAACTTGTGTCTGACGATGTTGATTTTAAGATGGACAGGCGCTGCCATGGAAACACGAAGCGTACATGTGACATATGTGTAAAAAGCAACGACAAGTATCAGAACATTGGTTCTAGGCGAGTACACGAGTTTCATACAAAAAGCCAATTTAAAATAGGAGGCTCCAAACATTGAAACAAATATAAACTATCGCACCTAGAACTAAAGAAAGCAATACCCATCACGTTACGGAAACAACAAAATGACACGTTCCCAGCAATTATGAGGCAACATCAAATGCTAGGTCGAAACTTAATTTAGCGATACTATCTAGCAGGTCTCAAATACTGCACGATTGTATTTATTAAATTTAAAATTCTGCTGGAACAAGATTTAACGAATATTTACGACAATGGCACATTTTACATACATCGCTTCGTCTGTTGATTGATTCTGTGTATCATTCTACAGTTGTGTGACCGCACAACGCACCAAATATACCGTGCGCACACTGTACATACATTGTTCGCACACCGTCTGCACATCGTCTGCACATGGTGCGCACAACTGTGCGATGTAACAATCGTTCGTCCCGTTGTGCACTTTTCTCCGCACAACTGTGCGATTTGGTACAATTTGTTAATCAATATTACGGAATGAAAAAATACGGAAGGCTTTTATGAAATAATGTACACTGTATATATTACTGTTATTTCTCATCACAATAATTGAGATTATGTACAATTTTACGATGTGTGTTACAGTGACCGTTAGACTGTCAAGAATGGGTTTAGCTTCTAGGTAACAGAACAGGCAAATAACAATTTGATGAGTGACCGGAGTTTTACCTGGCCTGTCATTGACACATAGAGCTGATATGTGATACCGTATGACCGTTATGAAAACACAACTGGATGTTAAGTATTTGTTATTTGCATTCGTTTCGGTCTATAGCTCCCCTTCACCTGGTTTTAACACCTCGGCGAGTTACGTAAATGCCCCGGGCGGGGGAAAACTACGGTCTAGGTACAGGTACAAAGTGGCTATGTTTACCTGTATTGCCGAGACCGTGTTGTAATTTAACATGTGTCGATTTAGGTTGTTTAAAAAATACCGAAAACACCGTTTCTATATTTAAGAAAGTATAGAGATAAATATAAGCTTATAGATGTAGCTAGAATAATTATAGACACATACTAAATAATCAAGTTTATGTGTTTAAACACATGCACGAAACCGTATATATTGTTGAGGCATTCCTCAATTTACACCAACCACGATTGTTATCGCAAAACATTTGCCCATCGTCCGCACAAATGTGCGCAAGCAATGATCGTCCAATTTTTTGTCATTCGCACTTCGTGCACACATCGTTCACACACCGTGCGCACACCGCACATCGTGTAACGTTGTGCAAACCCACAACTACATAAATTAAGAAAAAGTAGGAGGATAATTTCTACAGATACCTTTGCAATTTACATGTTTATTCTCGTTATCAACTGTAGTTGTCATAGCCTGGTCAAATAGAACAGTATTGCCTTAATAACGTTACATGAGCAAAACAGCATGCATCTTATCTCTGATGTATACTCATTTATCTTAACGGCAAGCTGTATCAACAAAAACGTGGTTTTGAATAAAAACAACCTTATTGCAATTGTACCGTTGTAGAAACGGTTATTGTGGCCCAAAGATGACAGCTAAATATAACTACAGCACATGGATCTGACGATATAATTAAACAAGCCAACAACAGACATGTGAATTTGACAAGTTGGCACATTTTCATTAAGTAAGCCTAATTGTCCATCATTGTACACGTACTGGCCAACAAAAGCTTATGCCCGATGCATAGAGCAAAATGCATATGATTATATAGCGTTCCTTATCAAATGGGCAATGACAGAGTTATAATCAACCGTAACAGATAACAAAGTACATATTTAATGCATTAAGGTCGGGGAATACAGAAAGCGTGTAAATATTGCTTTCCTGTTGACATTCCGCGGTCGCTAAAATGTCTTTGAACGGCATATCGTTAACGCATACTCGATCATAAGCTGATTTGGACCTAATGTATACATCTGGATTTTAATCATAGTAAAAAATAATAACACGACCAAATTAATTCCAGAAGATACTTACGAGAACGCTACGCTGGTTAAATACTACAGATAAAATTATCGGTCTAATAGATAGTTGCAAGAGCACATTTTAAACAGGCAAGGGAATAAATGTTGATGCTTGTCCAATTTGAACCAGTCCCAAAAGAAACCCAGAAATTGAAGACTGCAATTCCTACAAGACGAAATTTTGAACCAATTAAGATGTTCAAATGAATTGATCACATTAGAGTGATACGTGGTATTTTTATTTTCCTATGTCTCATAGGGGGTGCAAACCGTTCTGATATAGTTGTGCTACCGAATACCACTTTTCTGACACCTTAAGGCTACAGATGCGCCGCCGCTGTTTTACCGAGGCATCAGTATTACTTCAGTGGTATTCGGTAGTACTACGCTATTACATCGGTACCAGTACGGTACACATTGAGGACCCGCCGATCCCTTACGGAGCGCTACCGGTGCTCTACTGACATTTACGAAGCCATACCGGATTACTGTCGTTTTAGTTCCGTCGCTCACTCCGGCAGCGCAACAGCGGACATATTTTTTATGTTCAAAAATGTAAACCGTCGCCTGCCGATGGTCAGGCGATGTTCTTCCGTTCTAAGCGACATGATACCGTTGCGCTGCCGTTCTGGTACCGATCCCCGAAAATCGCCAAATTTATGCTCCGTTATAGCTCTGCTGACCCAAATCGGCTAGGTATGAGAGGCCCTTTAAGTAATTCATCAACGTTAAAACATAACGATATTTGCTTGTGACATCGCGGGCGGTGACTATTTCAGTGTCAGTTTTGGTATGTAGGTCGATAACAGAACAGGGTAAGACACAAACAGCATCACATTAGATTTTGCTGTAATCGTCATGGCCAACGTTATCTCAGTGGAATAGTGGCACGCTTCTTGATATATACACTTTGCTCGTACTAAATTGGAAATCAATTAATTCCTTCTTTATTTGAAATTCATAAAATTGAAATGTTTTACGTATCCCGCCTTCTTAACCCCTGCAAGTCGGCGATCGAGAAACAAAACACTTGCTGTTAGCATGTATCGTAAGAGGGGGCTTATATGGGGAAACCCCTGCAGAATTAGGGACTTGCTTCTGTGCCCTATATTCTACACTGCAATCAACATAAATCTGCTGCACCCATTACAGTATATGGGATATTTATATTTCACAATTCTCTTTACCTTTTATTTCCTAACGCCTTAATTGGCAAAACCCTCACTTTCGTCTCTGCTGTTAAACGTTTGCCCATTTGAGAAAGGCAGTGGGTTTTGTCACCTAGCCTAGACATACCAAAGTACTAAAAAATGATATTTGGCCAGTAGCATGCTGGGATGAAGGGCTACCAAGTTTATTCAAATGAATGACATTGACCGACTTTCAAGGTAACGGGGGTCAAATGTCGTTAAAGCTTCAAACAACTTCTTCTCAATAACCAAACGGCCCAGGGTACTGATATTGGGCATGTAGCATGCTGGGATGAAGGGCTATACAGTTTGTTCAAATGAATGACATTGACCCACTTTCAATCTCATGCCCTTGTACGACATTCAAGGTCTCAGGCGTCATATGTTTAAATCTTTTAATTGGTTTTTATGAATCAAACACTGATATTCTGTCTGTAGCTGTATTTTAGTCCATTTTTAAGATTACAAGTGTGAGATTAATACCAGGTGAACGATGCAGGCCCATTGGGCCCTTGCACTTGTGAGAATTTCCTTAAAGTATTATGGCGTCATTTGTACTTGTAACTGCTTTTATAATAACGAGATCATGACCTTACATCTCATTTTTAAATACATATTCTTACTTTTTGATTTAAAGGAAACATTTTTGCACTGGACTCTCGTATGAGGAGACTCTTTATAACGGCATGATCACCGATTTAGAGCTTCGTATTAGCGCAGCTATTTTGTTATAAAATTACAGGATTGTAGGTTGAGGATATTTTAACTGAATATGAGTTTTGAGTGAGGGTGCCCTCGTGAAACGTAATACAAGCCTCATGTGAGATATCATTTTGCAAAAGAACGGCAGGCTCGTCGTAGAAGCTCTTACATGTAAGTGCTGGTGATTGACTCTAGAGCACATCAATCCTGACAGTCGTAAAACTATGAATTTGATATAGAAAAAAATAAGGAGTTCAAAATGATTGTCGGTTCTCGTAATGTTTCTTCTTTATAGCCCCAAACGAGTGACGCATTAGTAGGCACGACTTTATTGCCAAAAGCCGTACCCTTAGTCTGCTGATATAACATGTCATTGGCTACATAGATGTCCTTCTTAAATTGGTTCAATAATTTAATAATAAATTCCCATTGAATCTTAAATCAATTTTCGTGAGACATTTATACAGCCAAAGAGAAACGGTCGTACACAGACCGACTCCAACATCCACTTATATGATTGAATTCAATCTTTAATATGAGTTATATTAAGAAGAACATTGCGCGGACCTAAGGTACTGCTATGATTCCAACCACAATGTGCATACTTATATGAAACCCGTGCGGTATTAGCTCATCTTGGTAATTTTTAACTATATCGTCATGAAAATCTTTGCCATCTAGAATTTTAGAGTTTTAGAGCATCACTGTTTTTCGATTCACTTTCTTACTTTGATATAGGATGTATTCTCAGGTTGAGTACTAACAGAACAAACAACTGTATGAGGCAGTGTAATTCATTTAAGGAATACTGTACATCCGATGCGAAAGTTTTGACGTGCAGAAGCCCGTGTGTTTTACGTTTATCTTTTTAGATGTTTTACCGAGGCATCTGTATTACCTCAGTGGTATTCGGTAGTACTACGCTATCACATCGGTACCAGTACGGTACACATAGAGGACGCACGAGAGCCGCTGATCCCTTACGGAGCGCTACCGGTGCTCTACCGACATTTACGAAGCCATACCGGATTACTGTCGTTGTAGTTCCGTTGCTCACTCCGGCAGCGCAACAGCGGACATTTTGTTTATGTTCAAAAAATGTATACCGTCGCCTGCCGATGGTCAGGCGATGTACTTCCGTTCTAAGCGATATGATACCGTTGCGCTGTCGTTCTGTTACCGATCCCCGAAAATCGCCAAATTTATGCTCCGTTATAGCTCTGCTGACCCAAATCGGCTAGGTATGACAGGCCCTTTAAGTAAGTCATCAACGTTAAAACATAACGATATTTTCTTGTGACATAGTGGGCGATGACTTTTTCAGTGTCGGTTTTAGTATGTAGGTCGATGACAGAACAGGGTAAGACACAAACAGCATCACAGTAGATTTTGCTGTAATCGTCATGGCCTACGTTATCACAGTGGAATAGTGGCACGCTTCTTGATATATACTCTTTGCTCGTACTTAATTGGAAATCAAATAATTCCTTCTTTATTTGAAATTCATATAATTGAAATGTTTTACGTATCCCGCCTTCTTAACCCCTGCAAGTCGGCGATCGAGAAACAAAACACTTGCTGTTAGCAGGTATCGTAGGAGGGGGCTTATATGGAGAAACCCCTGCAGAATTAGGGACTTGATTCTGTGCCCTATATTCTACACTGCGATCAACATAAATCTGCTGCACCAATTACAATATATGGGATATTTATATTTCACAATTCTCTTTACCTTTTATTTCCTAACGCCTTACTTGACAAAACCCTCACTTTCGGCTTTGCTGTTAAACGTTTGCCCATTTGAGAAAGGCAGTGGGTTTTGTCCCCTAGCCTAGACATACCAAAGTCCTACAAAATGGTAGATGGTATTCCCTGCTTAACGTTTAGCATTTAGGGTATTGACAACTGGGTCATTCGTTGTCAGTATAATGTAACCGGGTGAAATGTTGTGCTAGGAGCTTAAGGCATGGTAGTTTAGTGAGATAGCATTATAACGTTTGCATCAGATCCGCACTATCACAAGGTGGCAAATACATCAACAAACCCCGGCACACATACACGCACACACAACACACATTGAGGCACGCCTTAAATGACGTTATTTCTAAGCTGTTGGTAGGACTTTAAACCTGGACAATCAACCTGTGTTCCTTCTGTTTCAAAGTTTTTTTAAATTTAGATTTCTAATCTGGCCACTAACATCACCGATGAGAGTGTGACATGTGTCTTTGTGTCATCTTTTAGTAATTGTCATTAAGATAAAATAGAAAGAAACAGGGACCAAAGACCGAGCCCTCGGGCACTCCCGATTCTGTTCTCGATAGGACAGCACACTTCCTGTTTTAGGTTTTGACCTTATTATGAATGACATTATAGCTTAGCTTTCTGTATAGGCAAATTTACCCTTTAAAGCTTTCAATAGTCCATAATAAGGACATCCGTTTTCATTTCCTTGTTTAAGTTATATTAACCATTATTAAGGCCTTATCTATGCTTGTTGAATCGTTCAAAAACTAGATAGGTTATGTTAAACTTAACATAGCACGAAACATCTTGATGTAAAAGTCGATGACTGTACAAGCTGAAAGAAGCATATTAAGAAACTATGTAAGTAAAAAAACATATTCAAAAATATTGGTGGTATCAACAGAAGAGTTTATGTCCGTTGTTTTGGCCAATTTTTTTTTTCTTATAATGTTAATCGGGTTTTACCGGAATAATACTTTCGTTTAACATAAAAAAGATGCTGAGGATAAAAACAACTTATTATATGATCTTCTTTAGTTACTATGCGCACGGGTTAAGGAACAAGCTCTCTGTATATAAAAAAAACTGTTTTATGTTGTCGCGTATATGTATGTTTTTACATTGTAAGAATATGTATAATTATATTATGTGATTGTTTGAAACATGTTTATTGTGTGTCGTGTATAGCATGGCTGTTTTGTAAAAGATGAAAGCATAGAACAGTTACCCTAATGGCTGTTTTGTAAAAGATGAAAGCTTTTGTTTGTTTGTTTGTTTGATTTTGTTTAACGTCCTATTAACAGCTAAGGTCATTTAAGGACGGCCCCCCTGTGTGCAAGATGCATGCGTGTTGTGTATGTGTGTGTATTTTGGGAGGCTGCGATATGTTCGTGTTTGTCTCCTTGTGATAGCGCGGAACTGATGCCGACTTTATAGTGCTACCTCACTGAAACATACTGCCGAAGACACCCAGCAGGACGCCCCACCCGGTCACATTATACTGACAACGGGCGAATCAGTCGTCCCACTCCTAATTTGCTGAGCGTTAAGCAGGAGTAGAAACTACCATTTTTAAAGACTTTGGTATGTCTCGGCCAGGGGACAGAACCCAAAGCCTTCCTCACAGGGGCGAACGCTCAACAAATGGCCAAAAGTGAGGCATTGTCAAGGGAGACATTAGGAAGAAGAAAGTTATTTAGAAAGGAGAGAAGAGATAAGGTCCCAAATTTAGTCGCCTCTTACGATCATGCAATTGGGGGCAGCAGGTACAATTCTTACGCCC
Source organism: Mizuhopecten yessoensis (assembly GCF_002113885.1). Classification (NCBI taxonomy): domain Eukaryota; kingdom Metazoa; phylum Mollusca; class Bivalvia; order Pectinida; family Pectinidae; genus Mizuhopecten; species Mizuhopecten yessoensis. The sequence goes on from NW_018408651.1 coordinate 826,608, forward strand.
TACCTGCAGGGTCAATTTTTGTAAAAGATGAAAGCATAGAACAGTTACCCTAATCTGTCTAAATAAAGAATGTATTATTAAGCCGTCCGGAAATTTGATCAGCTGACGATGGAGTGGCTGGTGAGTTTTTGTCAGCTTAGTTTTTTTTTATACTGTATAACAAACAACAATATGCTCGATTATATAGCATCAAGTATATATTAGAGGTTTTGGCTTGTAGTTTTGTACATTCAAAGAAAATAATACCTGCATCACAAGATTAAAACATAAATATCTTAAAGTTTGATGAAATAATATCTGAAGGTTTGGCTCTATAAAGATTTGTTTACGTTTTGTTTAAAATCATTCGGGCCTCAGCTTTACGTCCATTTGTAGTTATGATAGTTCTTGCATCACTAGAAAATTGATTTTACAATGATTGTTAACTGATCGAAAGTTTTTTTTTCAGTTTTTTTCTCGCAAAAGACAGATTGAAAACTGTGAAGTGCTGATGTTAAAAAATACGACAATGAACAGGCTATCTTTTTATTTTGATCAATACTATTTCATCATAATCAGTCTTTGTTTATTTTGATTTGTATGTTTCGTGCTTTTAAGCTCACCTGGCCCGAAGGTCACAGGGGTCAAATGTCGTAAAATCTATAAACGACTTCTTCTGAATAACCAAACGGCCCAAGGTACTGATATTGGGCCTGTAGCATGCTGGGATGAAGGGCTACCAAGTTTGTTCGAATAATAACCTTGACCCACTTTCAAGGTAGCAGGGGTCAAATGTCATAAAATAACCAAAAGGCCCAGTGTACTGATAGTGGGCCTGTAGCATGCTGGGATCAAGTTTGTTCAAATGAATGACCTTGACCCACTTTCAACCTAATATCCTTGTACGACATTTAAGGTCGCAGGCGTCATGTTTAAATTTTTCAATTGGTTCTTATGAATCAAACACTGATATTCTGCCTGTAGCTGTATTTTAGTCCACTTTTAAGATTACAAGTGTTAGATTAATACCAGGTGAGCGATGAAGGCCCATTGGGCCTCTTATTCTCGTGAGCAAGAGGGTGAATTCGACACACACAAAAAACGTGAACCGAAAAAAACGTGCACTACCGCTTATCCGAGGATTTAGCTAGGCATATACAGGGATGTCAGCGTTTCAGTTGACAAACGGAATGGAATGAAAACGCAACGAGCACGGAATGAAAACGGAATGGAACAAGGCCTAAACGGAAGGAACGAAAAAAAAAAATACCGTTTGGAACGAAACGCGAAAAAAACGAAACATGTTTTGCTCACAGGAACGGAAAGGATTGAAAGTAGGTGGAACGAAACGTGAGGAATGATTGAAAACGAAATGGAATAAAACGATCTGAGAAGATAACTATTTTAATCGAGATGTCCTATCTATAGACGCTAGTTACGATAAATTAGCAGTAGATACTACTTTTTGGTAAATAAATACAAATTTGCATATTTGTTTATCTACTATAGTATATATTTATTCCATATCTTAGGTTTCTAGCCGATATCAGAGACGCATAATTAATCGATTATTTGTGAATGCATTGTTTCGCCGAATGATCTGTCCGTTGTTAAAATAATATATGATGAACGTACTTTCACTTGACGATTTCACAAAGCATCCAATACATATAAGGGTTGTACATATAACTTTAATGAATTCCGGTGCATGGCCAAGATTCTCATTTATTATTAATTTTGTATGAACCAAATAACAATTCTCCGAGACGGATGATGTCCGGGTCCCAGGATCATGAAACAACCTTGTAAGTCTAAATCTGGACTTAAGTCTTATTTGTTTTTTTACTTAAGTCTAAAAAGACTTAGCTTGTGCAATCATGAAAAAAACGGGCAGACCTTAATTATGGTGGACATATCGTACGCTTCAAGACAGGTGCCCGTCTGCTCCATTGAGAGAAAGGAAGAGACATTTCGTCCCGAGTATTTCTAGACCATTTACTTTTACAACCTTCCAATTAATTCAGGACGAATAAATAGTTTTACAAACGTGCTGAAATGTTGATCTTGCGTCTCATTTTATTGTAGACGTGTACCTCCCTATCAAAAAACAAACCTAATAGACCTACTACAAACAGACGTTCTGTAAACAATGCGACTGCATCGCCGCATTCTCGACGGTACCGTAATAAAACTAATAAACGCTCTCGAAATGTATCCGGCATTTGAGAGATCACAATTCTCACCGTACTGCGGATGAAACGAAGATGTAGTGTTCCTTCTTGCCTAAATAATTCTTTATTTAGATAAGCATACATTGCTTAGAGAATTATTAGCTTCTAGCTGGTTTTTAGTCACCCCTGGTCACGCTGACAGAGAAATCTCCAACCAAATAAATGACTATTTTTAGTTGTCAAACTGTTACTAAGACAACCAAATACTCACACCAAGGGCTTAACCTTACTCCAAGCCAATATGCATGTATGTATAAACTGAAGAAATTTTTTTTATCATAAAGACTGATTGTCTTAGAACAACCATGATCTCATAGATATGCATAATCTTTCCAGATATATCATAGCACACTATTCCATGGATATCTGAGAAAATGTTCTTTTAAAACAGTAAGTATATATTTCTATAATTATAATTTCTATGTAATACAAGCCTTGGCTGTAGATCATCGGGAGATTTTAAAAGTTATTATTATTTACCCCATACTTATATAAATATAGGGATGGTTTGCTAGCAACATAATTAAACCAACATTTGTAAAAAAAAACAATTGATCTGTTACAGCTCTAATTTTTAAAAAACACATCTTATTATTGTTATTGTAATAAGAAGAATACCAAAATAAGCAGCCAAGTTTCAATCCAAGAATGATTTGACCAAGACTTTTGAAAGGGATTTTGGAAAGATATCGGGTGTAATAGTAAGAGGCACTGAAGGATTGGCACTCAACAAGAAAATTAAACTGTTGCTTAATGGTGTGAATCAATTGACAGTGTCATAAAAAACATATGGTACAAAGAATATCCACAACTCCTCAAAATATTTTTTTTTTTTTTTTTTTATTTCAATAGAGATAGTTTATTAATTTTGAAAAAGAAAAACTCATATCAGCTCATTGTCTTTTTGATAAAAATGAATATCAATAACTGCTGTTAGATAAACATGATAAACAATTTGGTACTCTTTAATTGAATTGAAAATTACATAACTTGATAGGATAATTCAACATTTTATTGTTCATAACAAGCAAAACATGGCACTATAGTAATACATGTACATAACAACTGAACATCATCATGGAATTACTCAAAATAAGAAATCACCACGCATTTCAAATATATTTTTTAGTACATTTTTAGTAATAACGATATTGGAATACAGGTGAAATCAGTTTTTATTATGTTTTTCAAAACATTCCCCGACAAATTATTGGCCAGAAGTGCATCACGTGTCCACCAATAAAAAACGATATCGACTTGGAGCGTGATTTTTGTTGAAGGACTGGGTGTTTCTAATCAGAACTATGACGTGTCTCCAAATGAACCTACTGCGTCCTTGGTTAATATACCTTTTCTCAGGTTAATTAATCCAGGTGTCGACTTCAACCAAGGGCTATAATTGAATAGTATCTAATGTAGGTTTCCTTTACCATAAAAATTGAAATTATGGCTTAGAGTTAAGAGTCTGTAACAACTAAATACAAAATGTGATATCCTTATGGTATGAAAAAAATAGAATCTTTGTTGGAGGACTTGAACATTTTGTTTTTTTATCTGAACTAAGATGGTTTGTCATAGCCATTCATTCCTTTCAAACACATCATATTGATTTAAACCTTTAACCTATATCACAAAATGTCATGAACTTCATCCAGCCTCTTTTATTATTTAGAAGTCAATTAAATGTTTTAACAAATTTAAACATATGATCCTGAAATTGGGTCAAGGGCATTCATTTGAATAAACTAGACAGCCCGTTTATTTTATAACCCTTCATCCCTGTATGTTATTGGCTAAATATCATCACCCAAGATTTCTTTGATATTCAGAAATAGTCATATATTTTAAAAGATTTTACACATTTGACCTGTGACCTTGAAGGCTAGTCAACGTCATTCAATTCCACATACATCATATCCCCTCATTCTAGCATGTTAATTACTTAGTATCCCCACCATAGGTCTCCTGTTTTTGCAACCTTGAATATAAGTCAAGGTCATTCATCTCAACATTTCACCACCAAAATATCAATATCCTCGGCTGTTTGGTTATTCAGAAGTAGTTGTTTAAAGTATAATGTTGACACTAGACAGATGGATAACAGAAGTAAGCTAAAAATCTCGTGAATGTTTATCTGGATAGGGTTTTGAGAGGATACACTGCACTTTAAACTATCCAGTTATATAATTTTAAATACTGCTCATTAATGCAGATATTCCTACCAAACTCACTAGCCACTAAAATCACAAATTATAATCAATATTATTCTGGTGTTCTGCAAGGTAACATGTTAACCTTTCGTTATTTGCTGAGTATATATCACAGAGTAGAAGAGTATTCTTTTTTAAGGAATTCAGGAGATGTAGTTAAATTTTGACTTGTTTGACACACTCCGGAATTAGATTCCAAGGATCCTAATCTATGCTGAAAATGTCCTCGGACAACTGACTGTATTAAAGAGATTATGACTGCTTTCCTCTTTGATATCCTACACGTCTGGTGAATCTGTTGCTGCAATGTGGCCCCAAATATGATGACCGACTGGTAATACTGGGCCAATTTTAGTTGAAATATAAACTGAAAATACAAAAATAATATTTTGTGTAAAAATGGTATGGTTGAGGATAAGTTTGCATGATACTGGCATTCATATATTGATTGTGACATTCATAAAAATCATATGAGATATAGAAGCAAGTTTTTTTTAACAATTTCAATTAAATATTTATGATCTTTTTCGTCCATGTGTCCTGCCCGAATTTCTCATTGAGTAGCGACTTCATTGCCCCGCTGATGTGCGCTGCATCTCCCTTTGGTACCGTTTTTATTCCCACGAAGAAATGGGACAACTACGAGTACCGTACAGAATTATACAAATCAGTATATATTAATTTTTTTCTTCCATCATTATTATTCTAAAACAGGCTGGTTGTATATAAACAGATGATTTACATATCTTTTCTTATCTATTGATGCGATCGGTATCGTAAAAACATAATATCATCAGAATGGCGAGATTACGTAAAAATGACCTTAAATTACCTGTGATCAATTAATCTATTTTACATCATTCGACAATAGAATTAAACGTTAATGTCAATATACATTTTGAAAGTATTATGATTCTAGTTCGAATCGTAGCTATCGCTCCAACAAAATGGGTGTGTTTTAGCTGTAAAAGGCGACTGGCGCCTTGATTTTTTTTTGTAATAATTATTATTTACTTTTTTGGCTGTCACATAACTTTTATTTTATTAAGTTGTTACTTTTTTTTAGGTGGGACATGGTTACTTTTGTGCAGATAAACATATGTATGCTAATACATGGACAATCACATTTTGCTATCATCGTATTTAATTAAAGATATATACTGCATGTCTTCATTTTTTATGTAAAGTACATGGTGATAGTTGGTACATGTGATAGTTGGTACATAGAGATATATAGTACATGGTGATAGTTGGTACATAGAGATAGTACATGGTGATAGTTGGTACATAGAGATATATAGTTCATATAATAAATTGAATGTTTGGCGTGTCTTGGATCGACACTTTAGGTTCCAGTAAACTACGCCATCTAACATAAATATATAATTGTTCAAATATTCCCTGTATGGTACGCATATCAGTCAAATAATTAATTTCACGGCCGATAGTGGGGCGTGTACTTCAAACGGGTGTTATACATAGACGTGCCCTATTCTTTGGAACGTAGAGAAGACTCGAACTAGTTTCAAATACTGGGAATTTATTATATCTTATTGTCGTATATTTACACCACAGTGCCCATTAAAAAGTGAATCAATAGTACCTGACCCTCGACGGATGCCCGGCTGTACACAAGCTCCGCCTCCTTTGATGCTGTGTCTGTCGAGCTGTCAGAGATGATGGACATAAACTGTGCCGGTTCAATGAATGTGTTTTGTTCACGTCTCCTGGTTTCGGCGATGGCAGTTACAAATTTTTGACAATATTTGTCGGTAAGATATGTGTTACCTATGTCCAACCCCTTTGCTTTGCCTAAAGCGAATAGACCAACATAATCAGAATACGGTCTGCCAGCCGTTGCTATCGCGTGTGCATTTCGAAAAAGTGTGGTCAACTTGGTCACCGCAGCTTTATTCAACATAAGCAATGTTTTTTCCCCCCTGTGACGATCCCACAGCTGCTGATTTTGCTATTTTTTTCCCCGTATTTTGTTTGTGTGTGTCCGATAGATTGTGTTTCCTCAGGGCTTCCAATTTAAAGTTAGAACACTCGGTGACGAACGTGCCTGATGTTTCATATGGCAGACAAGTGCTACATCTCGTTTTGTCATTGTCGTACTCGACCCAAGAATACATTTTCTCCCATGAAGACTGAAATACCCTCTTATTACCTTCATAGTTTTGTGAAACAACTTTTTTTCTTCTGTTGTCTTTGGGTTTTTTTGGCAGGAGGGGGTGTAAGACCTAAAAACTTGTGCATTGTAACCGTTCAATACAGTACTCTTCTCAGTGTCAAATTCAAAACACAACAAACTATGATCTATGTCATTAACGTGCTTATCTTGTCATCTCATTAACTGTGCTTATCGCTTTCTTCAAACACGAAGATGATCAGTTATAATTAGCATAATGCAGTTACGTAAAAGATTACCGCTATTGTAACCTGAATGTAACGTCGTTATCGTAATCGGCATCATCACGTTGCAGACAAAACTCGGACACAGTGACTTGTTGTTTCGTAACCACTTTTATTTGAAAAAATAACTTGCACACATTGTTTAACAATGGGTTTTTTTAAAGATCAACAACAGCATATTCAATTTCAATACAACACATTGGCTGAATACTAAGCAGCCCGCCGGGCTCGTGGTTTAGGACAATCTGGTAGCCCGGCCAACATTCTGGCAGCCTCGGGCTGCCGGGCTCCCGTTAGAGTCGAACCCTGCAGACTGTGGACAACTTTACCTAAAGTTGTCCACACTGTTGGAATTACTCCTTTGCCCCATATTGTACTAATATGATGCATCACTGAGCCAAAATTATTTTATTTACTTGTTTTGTTTCATATAAACCTTTTAGATGTCTAATAAAGTTACCATTTTTTTAGGGAAGAATTAGAAAGGAAAGAAAAACATAACTCAGACTTTGATTTCTTTTTTATGCATAAATATATCCCCTCCCCCGCCCACACACAAATTTCACAGTTGGGTATAAACACCTGTGGGTAAAATGGTATACAAATGAAATAAATTATGATTAACCAATGCAATTTAACATCTTATTCTTGTACACCATTATAAAAAAAAATATAAAAAAATATGTGTCAGTATTTAAATTTCGGGGAACTTAACGTTACAACACTTCAGTAACAGCTTTATATATGCTAGGGCAATGTGACCACCCACCAACTTATTTAGACCATTCACCTCTGGTCACATGGGATTCTGATTAGCTGTACCTAATCTTATTCACCTTGTGTGAGGGTATAATCCAATGCCAATTAATTCAGCCCTTTCCTTAATCTGTCCAGCAGGTATACAGGTAAATCAGTACACACCTATAGGTAAGATACTGTGGCTGTCCCTTGGTCAGAAGATGTTAGCTCCCAGGTACAAAATTATTTCACAGCAGTGCCAAACTCCACCTAGATAAATTCATTTCTGCTTGAAGTTACCTTTAGTGCAAACAATGTTTTCTTACTCTGTCAATTTATAATGATATTTGAACTATTACTTTGATAATGTTTGTATTTCTTAATGAATAATATTGGCTCCGTCTCTCATTAGGTCCCTTCTTTCTGACCCCTAAAAGCAACCATCTATTGACATAGAATTGAGTCCCCTTTGCCCATGGATGCTCTAAATTTGGTCGAAATCTTTTAAATTATGACCCTAAAGGAGAAGAATTTTAATCATTTATTACTGTGCCCCCCCCCTCATATTGGACCTCGCCCCTCTCGCCTAAGGGGGAGGGGGCACATTCTCCCTTTGAATTGGGTCCCCCTTGTAGTCTAGTAGGAAGGAAGGGTCCCCATGCACCCCAAGGATATATTTTTTTAACCTACATTTTTGTAATCCTCAGGGTATCTAGTAAATGAAATTTTATGTTCCCAATGCGAAATATTGTCCCATGGGGTGCATTGGCGGCCATTTTGACGGCCATCTTGCATTTCTTAGAAAATCAATAATTGGCATAACTTTTGAACCAGACATGACAGAGACAACTGAGACTACTTTTTATGAAAGTTGGGCATTGGGAGGCGATTCAAATGGTTCTTGTTATGGTCACACTGTTATTTAAACAAATTGTGTTCATAAATAAGGGGAAAAAAGAAAAATGTGTAGCTTATATTAAGTACACTAACATTTTTGTCGTTTTATGTATATTAAGAGGGATTATGGAATTATGCTTCCTCCCAAAATATCTGGAACACATAGTAATCAACAGGTTTATACAATTAACATGTTTGTCTGCTTCATATTTCACAGGAAATCATTTCACTGCTTAACAACTAATGCAAATATCCATTTACATTTTTAGGTTGTTTCTTCTAACTGCATAATGAAATTGGTGGTGGTGTATGTAGATGGTATGATGCATCTTTGAGCCAAGTGGACTGGTGATGGGATGATGATCAGTTATAATCGAAACTTATATATGCAAGTATTTATGGTTGTGGTTGCTAAGCATGCCTAACTGCATAAAACGCAAAACTGATAATGGTGGTGGGTCACACGAATTGCTAAAGTGTCCATCTGTAACATGTATATTACACGCGATTGGTATCCAGCATCTAGAATTTATATCATTCAGTGCTATCAAGGGATCTGTCATTGAAAAGCTAGCTCAGCTCTATGTCATTCGTAACCGGCGTCTCTTGATGCCATATGATTCACACTACCGCATGGAGGATGTCTGTATTTGCATTCCGGAAAGTCTTGCTGATGCGGATTTAGACACAATCGGCTACCATCGCGGCTGCTATCAACACTTTACTAACAACCTGGATCGTTTAATGTGTAGTGTACCACCGAACACATCTGAAGCCTCTACGTCACACTCTTCGGAAGAAGCATCAACATCACGCTCCCCTCGCAAACGATCATCAGCCTACTATGCGAGTAATCAACTGTTCCCTTCGGAATGTATATTTTGTGAAAAACTTGAAAAAAACCTTCTGGAAAGACGAAACGATGCATTAAGTTCCCAGTATTCAAGGACAAAGACAGAATTCTGAAGGAACCTACATGGAAACAGATTGCACCTCGAGCTTTAGAACTAAATCTGCATCATCTACATCGCATGGTTCAAAGAGAAGACCTGTTTGCAAGGGAAGCAAACTTCCCCCCATCATGTCGCAAGTCATTCAATTTAAAGTACATCAATCATATTCGTGATGCGCCAGAAATATGAACCGTGCTATTTATACAGATCAGGATCGTACAGTCACTGCACATCTGAAGACATTTGATGCTGTGCTTGATACGATTGGAGACCAAGTGATAAGGCAGAACGAAGTCTTACAGCTTGCATCTCTATGCCTTCTCTACATTCAAAAGTTGGGGAGAAATGGCTTCCCCAATCCGGAGTACAGAAGTGAGAAGATAAAGGCCCGACTTGAAAGGCATGCGATTCATGAGTTGATTGCATTTGCTAAATCCTTCCAGGAGACAAAGGTTGTAACACATATACATTGGTTTACAGTGCCAGCATATCGGTAGCAGATGCGGTAGCCTACGCTTATAAGTTGGAATCCAATGACTAGTACGAGGACGTGGCCAAGCTCCTCCGTAGTATTATCCAGCGGGCGTTCACAGAGTCAAAAGTCACTTCCGTGGCCTCCGACAGCTGATGATCTAGATGTGAAGTCATCAGATGAACTCCTCCCACGTGACCTCTTGAAATTCCTGAGTATAGTCATATCTGAAGATACAGACACAGAGAAGAGTGAAAAGATAAGACGTATTGTGATCTAAGTATGGTTATAGTTGGTTTTTGTTATATATAGTGATCGTTATCTGTAGTATTACAGGACATCTGCCGAGCTGTGACGAAGGGCGAATGGAAGTTACCGAAACGCATCCGCCTCTGTACTACCATACGGCATCTCTACCGTAATAAACAGCTCACCACTATTCTCAGTAGGCTGGGTCACTGTGAGACCAATGATTTCGGTTTGGAGCTTGAGACAGCATTGGCTAAGGCCCTCGATGAGGTTTCCACCAATCTCACCCCTCAGATTATAACTGGTAAAGGCAACGACGTAATCCATCTAGAGTGGGACAATATGAACAAAATAACTACGAACATACATGGTTCAAACGTGGTAAATAGCACCGGGGAGATTATGATACAGGAGGTGAAATCTGACTTTGATGCCACTAACCAAGATCGAGTACTTCCCCTCTACGAGAGAAACAAGACACGCGCTCTGAAGGTGGATACACCTGAGACTCTAGCTTCTGTTCATATATATAGCCGGGTTGGTCCTAAATTTCCTGAAGGATATGTATTCACTCCGCCCCCTGTAAACAATGGAGTGTACTTGAAGCATCAAGGAGTATCGAGTCTGGATACTTGCTCGGGTAGTGGGAAGCAGCGGCGAGAAGCAACTTGTGCCAGGGTTTGGTGGCTTCATCTCAGCCACTGGCACCAAACCAAGAAATCAACCATGAACTATTTTACCCCTATAAACCACCCCTTCACTGAATACTCAGACATCAAGGAGCTTCTGAAGCGGTCAGAGGATGCTACAGAGAATGGTCAGGAGTATGTCCTGAACAACTTTGATCTTGGTGGCTGCATGAAAGCTCTCCCTCTCATTTGGAAATACCCAGAGCAGTACACGATGCATGTGGTCACACCAGGCGCGTTCCATACTGGGGTGAACTACATGGGCATGGTGACAAATCACAAATGCAGCGGATCAGGCTACTCGGAAATCCTTATTGAACCTGGTCTCGTTACAAGTGGTTGCTTGGGTAGTGTTCTGAAAGGAAAAGCATATTCCGAAGCCCTGATCTGAAGAAGATGGTGGGGGAAGACGATCAGCTTACAACCTACTCTAAGGTGGACCTGTCTCGGTTCCCATCGTGCACGGACAACCTTCTTCCACACATCAAGCGTGTGAATCACTGACTTGCTACGTTTGGCACCCAAAGCCTTATGATATTGGACAAGGCTGTGAGAAGACGGAGGAGGGTATCTTAGAGCCAGTGTGGTCGTGTGGCCCCATTCTACCACCTTCTCTGATTGACCTGCTGGAGAAAACTGTTCATGAGGTTAAGGACCACAACGTAGATTAGAATGCATAAGAGCTTGATTACGATATGCTCTTTAGTGATGATTAATAGATCATGTAGTTGTGACTGCAAACAAAATATAACCGCTTCTGTATAGCACATCCTGTTTTACAATTTTATACCAAATACCATATTAAATAGCAATTATAATTTCTTACAGAATCAATAGACGCATGCCTCATTGATGATATAAACTACTATGGTCCGTTGTAACACATATGTATAATTGGAAGAATTTGAATAAAAAAAAATAGAAAATAAATCTTAAAAATAATGATCTCGTTCGTTTTGTTATGCTCAAATTAAACAAAAATAAGTGGTAAATTGTCTCTATCATGTCTGGTTCAAAGGTTATGCCAATTATTAATTTTCGAAAGAAATCCAAGATGGCCGCCAATGGACCCCATGGGACAATATTTCGCATTGGGAACAAAAAAAATCATTTACTAGATACCTTGAGGATTACAAAAATGTAGGTTAAAAAAATATATCCTTGGGGTGCATGCGGACCCCCACCTTCCTACTCGACTATTGCCAAAGGGTGCTCCATGCAGGATTTGGATAAAATCCCTCTAATGCATAAGGATGATTTTATATATTTAAACCTAAAATTCCCATACTGGGCCCTGCCCCACTGCACCTAGAGGGGCCACAACCTCGGTTTATACAATGTCCCCTTAACCCAAGGATGCTCCAGGCCAAATTTTGATAAAATCCTTCTAATAGTACAGAAAAGAAGGATTCTTAAGATTTAAACCTCAATTCCCCTATTGGGCCCTTACAACTCCTCTTCAACCAGAGGGGCCACTTGCACCCTCTGTTTATACAAAATTGAGTGAACTTTGCGCCTTAGGAAGCTCCAGGCCAAATTTGAATAAAATACCTTGAATAGATTTAAACTTGGAATTCTCCTATTCACAGGGCCCTGCTCCTCTGCATACGGAGAGGCCACATCCTGTAGATCTGTTTATACACAAATTTAGACCCCTTCCCTATGGATGCTCTATTCCAAATTTGGATAAAATCCCCCCCCCCAAAGGTGCAGAAGGAGAAGGATTTCAATTATTCAAACCTCAAATTCCCCTATTTGGGTCCTGCTCCTCTGCACCCAGAAGGGCCACAACCTCCATTTATACAAAATGTAGTCCCGTTTGCCCAATAATGATCCAGGCCAATTTTAATCAAAATCAATCAAGCTGTTCAGGCCATGTAGCGTTTTAAAGGAAAAGTTGACAGATCACGGATGCTGCAGTAGGGCATAAGCTCACCATTGTCTTTTGGACCAGGTGAGCTAAAAATCATTATAAAGATCATTTTATTTTCATAAAATTGTTCACGCAGCAAATTGTTTTGTATTAATAAAGGTCATAAAATTGCCTAACTGCCTTCTTTTGTAAACAAGGCAACCCCACTGGTAATGATTTCTATATTTATCAAACAATACACTTATGTCAGGATGTAACTATACTGTTTAGAAAGTATCCCGATACATACTTCTTGCACTCTACCTGCCCAAGATGTCCTTGTACTCAAAATCTGGCTACTCCAGGTGAAATGGTACACAAGATATGTCCTGGACAAACATTTTCAAAAGTTAAGATCAAAAGTCAAGTCATATGTCACTGTGACCCGAGTTCCCAAGATGGCCTTCTATGAAATACTATAGAAGAAATGTCCTGCGCAAACGTCCCGGACGGAAGGACGGAAAAATGGAAGGATGGAGAGATGGACAGACTGCAAACCTATAGTCCCCCCCCCCCCAGGAACTGGTTGGGTACTAGTAACATTAAAGAAGAGACCGAAAGGGCCTGTATTGCCAAGCGATAGTTGAAATAGCTATGGGTGGGGATCTCAATCATTTCAAAGTTATGAAGAATAATGTCCCTAAGGTTGAAGCCAGATCCAAGGGTCCACTCTAATATATGATATTGTATTTTTTTCTTAATGTCAAGCAATGGTATATATGGTTATCGGTCGGGGATCTCAGAAGTTATGATGAAACAATTTAGTCCCTATGGGTAGGGCGGAACCCCAGAGTCAAAAATAATATCATACATGTAATTGTGTTCGTTTCTTGACGCCCATCAAACGTATATATGGTTATGGGGTGGGGATCTCAACAGTTTTAAAGTTATGGCACAGAAGTTAAGTCCCTAGGGGTGGGGCCAGCTCCAACGGTCAATCCTTATATTATAATTATGTCTGTCTCTTTATGTCCAGCAATAGTATATATGGTTATAGGGTTGGAATCTCAACTGTTTCATTAAGTTATGGCTCAGGAATTGAAGGCCTTAGGGGTGGGGCCAGACCCCAGTGTGAATTTGTATATCATAATTGTATTCGTTTCTTGATGCCCAACCAGCAATTGTATACCTGCTTATACGTTTGGGATCTCCATAATATCTAAGTTAAAAAAATTGTTTGGTCCTGCCCCTCAGACCTAGGGGTCAGCCCTTAAATTGGTACAATTTTTAATCATCACTATCTGTTAATACTTCAATTGGTTGATATCCAACACTTTCAGAGAAGAAGTCGTTTTCAGCAATATGNAAATTTTGAATCTCCACCACCTACGAATGCTCCGGGCAGTGCTAGACTTGTAAAATGCTAGCTGTGAGCACAGAAATGGCAGCACCGGCTGTATGCTCCCAAGGAGTTGATAAAGATATTGGCTGGTTGCAAAGACCCTATAACCACGGATAATAATTTATGAATCGCCTTGACACGACCTACGTACTAGGTTGTGATAAAGCGGTATATAAGAACCTCAAACTATTATTATTACTATTATTGTTTGAAGAAATTGTCGACAGACGGACGCCGCGGTATGGCATAAGCTCACTTTGGTCTCTTGACATCTGAGCACTTATTACTTATAAAGCTTGTAAAGTTTATTCTGCTAATATCAGTGATCATGAATGGAATGATAATATATTTGTCTTAGGAATATCATGTTATCTTTACTTAAGATCAATAAATGATTGTTGCAGTATTTATTACATGACCATTTTCATATCGTCATCAATTAATAGACTTTTATTGAGGTGAATATGTGGCCATAATAATTATATGGACCTGATAAAGTGATACTAACCTTCATCTCGGTCAATATCAGCTTCTCGGGTTAATCATATAACCACCGCATGTCAAACGAAATAAAAGTCCGTAGTTAATTGTTATCATTAAACAAGATGGAACATATGAGCATTGCACATTTGGAAGAGATCGATCATTGTGACGTTAAAATTGAAATGACTTCATAAGTGAATAATATTAACCTGCTGTTTTTCTCTACAAAACAAAACCAATAAAATTATATAACTCCAGAATAATGATGTAATACTAGGCAAACTAATACATAAACAAGAAATAAGATCTCTAAACATTATAATTATAATCGCTAAATTCCACATTTATAAGCAAAAACTGAGAAAATGCATACCAAGTATTTTAGGTTTTAAAACAGAACTGGACAGGTATATACAATATGAAGAAATCATAGCAAAAAAAAAACATGGATTACGAAAAATTTGAAACAAAATGGTCCCAAATTCAAGAATCAATGCCGCAGTCCTGTAGACCGAATAGAATTACCACATACAACATATCATGTGCACGTATATTGTGAAAATGTGAGAATGCGTGAGTGAGAGATCCATAACGGGAACAAAAATACAGTAAACACCTTCCTGAGTCATTATCAAAAAATAAAAAAATAAAAAGTGTCCAGGAAAAATATAAGATGGGCAGTCAAGAGGAGTTTTCATTGTATATTGTTCACAGATCTATATATTTATATACCAGATACAATGTATATTAATTTTAACATGTACAATATACTGTCAAATGTATAATATGCAAAAGGTTGAATAACAACATGTTAATTTGAAAAAAAACCATTAACCCTCTTTATTAATTATATGCTCTATATTCGAAGCATATTATTGGTGATATTCTTTTATTTTAACATTATTGATTAACAGAACTTCCGATTTAAACAGCTGCTGTGCATTATATGATATAAGGGACCCGATAATTTGCAACAGCTATATTTGGACCTAAACTAAGGTGTTCAGAGTAATTATACATGCTTAAGGGTTTTAGATTGACGAATTCGGAAACTCTGAACACCTTAGTTTTTGACCAGATAAAGCAGGTAGCTGTACAAAAATATCAGGTCCCTGTGCTGTGGTATTGGAATTAAGATGTGGAATTGACATCAAAAATGTATGGGCCTATAAGATTATGGTTTCACAATATTTCTAGCAGGGGTTTTGTCAAACAGAAAAAAAATGAGTATGCTAATTACTAATATCCTATTAGGCATGTAATAAATATAAAGAATCTTGTAACCTAATGTATCCCCCCGCCGCCTCGGGGTAGTAATATCCTGCAACTTCAGCCGCACGGTTCGTAACATCATTCGTTTTAAATGTCTCTGAATGCAAATATACATGTTATACTGATATGGGTACATGTTATACTGATATGGGTCACAGCACCCTTAAAATTTGTTTGTTTGTTTGTTTGATTTTGTTTAACGTCCTATTAACAACCACAGGTACCTATCGGGAATGAGAGGAAAATAGTCGCACATGACGACATGTGCATTCGTATTGTTTTTTCTCTCATTCCGAACCGACGAGCTCGTATAAATAAAAGTATGATTATTGTACATTGAGCCTGAAAACTCGACGAAACTGCATCTAACAGGCATTTTGCGACAAAAGCGAAAGAGTATGTAGAGACAGTGAGAGTTGTCTTAAACAGCTGATCACGAGTCGATAAGTTTTTGAGGCTGCCTCAGTTACCACCGCCATTTTGTTTCACATCAATGAACAAGCGCCTCGCCGATGGAACGGAATGGAACGAGTGTAGAACGGAACGAAACGAACGCTCCACTCGGACTGGGACGGAGCGAAACGGAACGATTAGGGTAGAGAGGATTTGACCTGGAACGAAGCAGAACGAAACGAAAAAAACAGTCTGCGACGGAAACGGAACGAAATGAATCTTGAGAACGAAATGAAATGAAAACGCTAATGAAATGGAATGAAACGGAATGAAAACGCAAAATCTGTCAACTGAAACGCTGACACCCCTGTAGGTTTTGATAAGATCTAACATATTTGAGTAATACAATCTTGTATAAGATTTTTTTTCCTTCCAATCCGTAATTAGATAATTATATTTTTCCTTAAAGTATTATGGCGTCATTTGTACTTGTTACTGCTTTTATAATCACGAGATCATGACCTTACATCTCATTTTAAAATACACATTCTTACTTTTTGATTTAAAGGAAATATGTTTGCACTGGACTCTCGTGTGAGGAGACTCTTTATATCGGCATGATCACCGATTTAGAGCTTCGTATGAGCGCAGCTATTTTGTTATAAAATTACAGAATTGTATGTATGAGGGTATTTTAACCGAGTATAAGTTTTGAGTGAGGGTGCCCTCGTGAAACGTAATACAAGCTTCATGTGATATATCATTTTGCAAAAGAACGGCAGGCTCGTCGTAGGAGCTCTTAAGTGCTGGTGATTGACCCTAGAGCACATCAATCCTGACAGTCGTAAAACTATGAAATTGATATAGAAAAAAATAAGAAGTTCAAAATGATTGTCGGTTCTCGTAATGTTTTCTTCTGTATAGCCCCAAACTAGTGACGCATTAGTAGGCACGACTTTAGTGCCAAAAGCCGTACCCTTAGTCTGATGATAAAACATGTCATTGGCTACATAGATGTCCTTCTTAAATTGGTTCAATAATTTAATAATAAATTCCCATTGAATCTTAAATCAATTTTCGTGAGACATATATACAGCCAAGGAGAAACGGTCGTACACATACCGACTCCATCAACATCCACGCATATGATACTTGAATTCAAGCTTTAATATGAGTTAATTCAAGCTTTAATATGAGTTATATTAAGAATAACTTTGCGCGGATCTAAGGTACTGCTACGATTCCAACCACAATGTGCATACTTATATGACACCCGGGCTCATCTTGGTAATTTTTAACTACATTTACATGAAAGTCTTGGCCATCTAGAATTTTAAAGTTTTAGAGCATCACTGTTTTTCGATTCACTTTCTTACTTTGATATAGGATGTGTTCTCATGTGAGTACTAAAAGAACGAACAACTGTATGAGGCAGTGTAATTCATTCAAGGAATACTGTACATCCGATGCGAAGGTTTAAATGTGCAGAAGCTCGTGTGTCTTACGTTTATCTGTTTAGGTACAATGATATGTGATCTGTTAA
Source organism: Mizuhopecten yessoensis (assembly GCF_002113885.1). Classification (NCBI taxonomy): domain Eukaryota; kingdom Metazoa; phylum Mollusca; class Bivalvia; order Pectinida; family Pectinidae; genus Mizuhopecten; species Mizuhopecten yessoensis. Next base: position 844,386 of record NW_018408651.1, read on the forward strand.
TGGAGTTGAGTTGTTAGTCCTCGAGGTTGGCCGTAACCTTAATATCCGAAAAATCTTCAGGGTAAAGGCATAGTTCATATTGAAAAGACTTAACCTATACATGTGTCCTTTAATGTTTACATGTCACATAATGAAGGTGTTTTACGCATCTTTCTGTGTGAACAGTAGATTAGACAAATTTCAATTATTAACATTGTAGCCCCTAGCTTCACTGATGATCCCCGTACACCAAAATACCTGGCATCTTAAAAACACATGCACGCACCAGCAACATACACAGTGGCACGTCCCCAAATTACCTAAGCTGTTATTAGGACATTAAACAAAATAAAACCAAACCAAACCAATCCTAAGAGGACAAAAAGGTGTTATTGTTTTGCATATTAAGCTACATTATACACAACTCTTACATGTAGGATGGACAAATAATCCGCTAAATAATACATGAAAGATAAAATCATGTTTGTATAACAGGTTTTTTTCAGTCACAATATTGTCATAGCAATTCTTTTATCTGTACAGTACACTATTTAATTAATTAATTAGAAGTAGTAGCTGTATCAATTTGACTGTCATTTCCCTCACTCATAATAATGTCAATGCGATAGTTTATTTTCATTAAACGGTTCCTTCTTTCATTCATTGTATGCAATATAAAGGTAGTATCGAAGTCCGTTTAGCGTTGTAACTAGCGCGTCAGCATAATTTCACGTTTTGGTATATTTGGCCTGAAAATAAGGCCAATTATGAACACAATGAGAGAGAAGTAGATAAACGTGTCACTTACCGAAAGAAATCACTGTCTGAAGATTGCATCATTCACAGTTTCATGAAGGCCACTAATTGTGATTGACTCACGGAAGGGCGCAGGTGGTGGATATTCCGATCGCTTGTCGTTGTCATCTTAATAAAATAAAATTGTTCCTGTTGTTTTGCAAATTGATCAGAAAAAAACGTTTCGTGCTCCTTTATTTAGAACAAAATGAAACAAGAGGCCCAATGGGCCTGCATCACTCACCTGGTATAAATCTCACACTTGTAACCTTAAAAGTGATCTAAAATAAAGCTACAGGCAAATTAAGTCATTATGTTGAACAAATTTTATAGCCATTCATCACAGGATGCAACTTGCAAAGTATCAAAATCCTGGGACCCATGGTTATTCAGAAGAGGTCGTTTGAAGATTTTTAACAAATTTGACCCCTGTGACCTTGAATATAATTCAAAGTCATTCACTTTAACAAACATAGTAGTCATTGATCCCATCATTCTACTAACTAAATATCAACATCCTGAGCCTTTTGGTTATTCAGAACAAGTTGTTCAAATATTTTGAACATATTTGCTCCTTGTGACCTTGAATATGATTCAAGGTCATCCATTTAAACAAACTTGGTAGCCCTTGATCCTAGTATGCTACTGGCCAAATATCATCACCCAGGGCATTTTGGTTATTGAGAAGAAGTTGTTTAAATTTTAACATATTTGACTCCTGTGGCCTTGAATATGGATGAAGGTCATTCATTTTAACAAACTTTGTAGCCCTTCATCTCAGCATGCTACTGGCCAAATATCATCACCCTGTGCGTTTTGGTTATTCAGAAGAAGTTGTTTAATGTTTTCCACATATTTGAACCCTGTGACCTTGAATATAGGTGAAGGTCATTCATTTGAACAAACTTGATAGCCCGTTATCCCAGCATGCTACTGGCCAAATATCATCACCCTGGGCATTTTGGTTATTCAGAAGAAGTTGTTGAAAATATTGTTTTAAGACAATTGACCCTTGTGACCTTGAATATAATTGAAGGTAATTCATTTGAACAAACTTGGTAGCCCTTCACCCAAGCATGCTACTGGCCATTTATCATCTCCCTGGGCAGTTTGGTTATCGAGAAGATGTTTAAAGTTTTTAACATATTTAACCCAAGTGACCTTGAGGTCATTAAGGTCATTAATTTTAACAAAATTTGTAGCCCTTCATCCCAGTTTACCTCTGGCAAAATATCATCACCCTAGGCCTTTCGGTTATTAAGAAGAAGTCGTTTAAAGTAAAATATTGACGCCGGACGACGGCCGGACGCCGCGCCAGGTGAGCTACCAATAAATATGCAAATACGGGAAAAAAATTCGGAACTGATGCCGACTGTATAGTGCTTCCTCACTGAAACATACTGCAGAAGACACCCAGCAGGACGCCCAACCCGGTCACATTATACTGACAACGGGCGAACCAGTCGTCCCACCCACTCCTAATTTGCTGAGCGTTAAGCAGGAGTATAAACTACCATTTTTAAAGACGTTGGTATGTCTGTCAGGAAGGCTTTGGGTTCTGTCCCCTGGCCGAGACAAACCAGTGTCTGTAAAAATGGTAGTTTCTACTCCTGCTTAACGCTCAGCAATCTAGGAGTGGGACGACTGGTTCGCCCGTTGTCAGTATAAAGTGACCGGCTGGGGTGTCCTGCTGGGTGAGTATGTTTCAGTGAGGTAGTACTATAAAGTCGTCATCCGTTCCGAGCTATCACAAGGACACAAACACGCATATCGCAACCTTCAAAAACACACACGCATGCATCTTGCACACAGGGGAGGCCGTCCTTAAATGGCCATAGCTGTTGATAGGACGTTGAACAATACTAAACCAAACCAATTAATTCAAAGGATAATATAGCCATAAGTTGTTGCCTACATCGACCTTGTAAGTACACCTAACCTTGTTTTTAAGCTCACCGTCCGTCCGGCGTCAACATTTTACTCTAAACAACTTCTTCTAAATATCCTGGCCTGTAGCATCCTGAGATAAAGGGCTACAAAGTTTGTTCATATGAATGACATTGACCCACTTTCAAGGTCACAGGGGTCAAATATGTAAAAATCTTCAAACAACTTCTCAATAACCAAAATGCACTGGGTACTGATATTGGGCCTGTATCATGCTGGTATAAAGGGCTACAAAGTTTGTTTAAATGAATTACCTTGACCCACTTTCAACCTAATGTCCCTGTTCGACATTCAAGGTCACAGGCGTCATATGTTTAAATCTTTTAATAGGTTCTTATGAATCAAACACTGATATTCTGTCTGTAGCTGTATTTTAATCCACTTTTAAGATTACAAGTGTGAGAATAGTACCAGGTGAGCGATGCAAGCCTATTGGGCCTCTTGTTTCACATATTAAGAAAACTACCTAACAAAATTCTCTAAACAAAACACAATTGATCAATTTGTATTGCTATTCTTGCGTAGCTGCATTAACTGTCAACCAATGCATCCTTGATATCAGTGATTGATGAGCAAAATTAGGCTATATAAAACAAGGCGCAACAACAATAAATGTTATGAGTCATCCCTCTTAAATGTTAGGCAACATATAACGTAAACATTCACCCATAAAAATACTTATTATGACAGCATAAGACACAGCTATTCTTCGTCATCAAAATATGGTTCAGGTCACTTTTTGTAGGGTTAGGGTTACCCTAACTATAACCCTGTGTTTTTGATCACTTTTCGTCGTCATCATGCTTAATGTATGTTAACTGGTATTATATATTGTTTATTCATTTTTAACTATTTGCATGACCATGACTATGAAAACGCGAGTATTTTGGTCTTCCATAACATTTTGCCATTATTTTTTTTCGATACAAACAATGTTGATATACATGAGAAAAGCCCTAGAACTACCATATTGATGTTACATAGCTTTATGTTTGACATTTCGAGATTGCAACAAATCGATTTGGAAGACATAAAACAAGACCTCGACCAATAACAATACCGCATTTAGATATATAAAGGGATGGTATAGCGGTACTTGAATCTGTAATTTGATGTATCGTCACTTTATACGGGTCAACCATTCACTACACACGCCAAGAACTTAAAGTTGGTTCATTCTTCTAGAACTCATCGGTGATACTCGGGGCTGTGATATTGGAAATCCTAATTGGTTTAAACTACTGTGGCAACAAGAGGGGAGGTGCGTAAACCCCCTTCATAATATGAATTTTAAAATATAGATACATTCACGTACTTGGTAATTTCAAATTAATAACGAGTTAAGTGTTTATATAAAAAAGAAAAACGTGTCACTGCTCTAAAGAAAAAATTGTGGACATCAATACATTTGTGATCTTTATATTTCTTTTTTCTTCTGAATACCTTTTAGTTCTTAGCGCCTTGCCTGGCAGCACTTCATTCTTAGCTTTCATGTTGAATGTTCGCCCACGCGTGTAAGGCCATAGCTGAGACATACCAAAGTCCCTAAAAATGTAGTTGTTATTCCCTGCTTATCATTTAGTATTTAGGAAATTGTCCTTCGACATGGTTTTTCAGTGAGATAGCACTATAAAGTCGGCATCAGATCCGCGCTATTACCAGGTGGCAAGCACACCAGCATTTCCTGTCTCCTGTATACACATACGCAAGCACGTATACACTACACACATGGAGGCACGTCCTTAAATGACATTCTCTGTCAATAGGACGTTAAACAAAATTAAACAAAACAAAACCAATCTTGGAAACTGCCAAAACTTATTTGACATTTTCCAATCATTTTGACTATTGATTGACCCTATTGACTTCTGTATTGATAGACAGTTGATACTGCACTATTAAAAACTGCAAATGGTCTACGATGATAACCAATTACATTTAACGTTGGGCGGACTTGATTCAGGTGATCGGTGTACACCGATTGCACTAAAGTAACACCGAACAGGAATCAATTATCGCGGTGCATTGCACCCGGTGTACACCGTTTACTCTTCCTGCCGAGGTAGTGTACGTGGTGTAGATGAAAAACCAACATGCGGCTTAAGCGGTAAGATCGGATTGATTGAAAAACATTATTGGTGATATTTAAAACAAATGGAATTCTTGCAAGAATTTTAACTGGTCACGAATAGGTCGGTCACTGATAAAAGATAAAATACAGTTTCCTAAAAATGAAACGTCCTAGTTATGGAAAACAAATCATGAAATCATCTCGGACTGCCAAAACGGTAAAACTGGTTACTGTACAGTAGCATAAAAGTGATCCGGTATATATTCCAAAGCTTTATTATGTGATATTTTAACAAATTGAAGTGATGCCAACGGAAAAAAATAATGTTTTTACCGTGCTGTCACTTAAATCTATGCATTAACTAATATATTGTCTTTTCTTTACAGTTTAAGTGATGGATTCAGATTCTACTAAAAATTAAGTGGAGTTGTTTTACATGCAACTTGGCAGCTCCAGACCATTCGTTGGTTTCCCTCGAAACCCAGGAGAGGGCAAAGAAGGCAGAAATTTTTATTGACGGTGACTATAGGTAAACAGTAAGTATTCAATATTAATATTTTGAATAATATAAGCATAGAATATGTATTTTGTCGTCGGTGCAGTAATTATTTTGAAGTGTAGCTTCTAAGTCAGTAAAATTCAACTTAACTTCACAACAAGAGATGTGTTTCAAATCGGTAGGGAATTAATTGTAAGATTATGGATGAATGCAATTATGAAAAACATGCACATATTTAATATGAAGTGCACATTTTTAATTATTACAGGATATACCTGCGTTGTCCAAGTTGCAAGTTGTGTTTCCATGCTGACTGCGCTGATTACGAACTGGAGTTGCATGTAACGGGGGAAGTAAAAGGAACTTTTTGCACCCCCTGCGCTACAAAAGGTATTGACTAATTGTGGACTTTACATTGTGTTGGTATATCTACATGATTCGGAAAAAAATGTCTGTTATTCCATTGCTGTTATAATGTTGATATCTACCAAGACATTTTTATTATTTGCATCCTTGTACCTCTATGTTTGCAAAGCATCATAATTCATTACCTTTTAATAGACATTGTAGATTTGGTAGCTTACTGAACAATTTTAATTACAAAATCAGTAAGCAACACCTTTTGACATTGCTTTTCATGCCGTTTATTAATTGCCCTTTTT